>NW_025166474.1:0-1669 GCF_004010195.1 Chiloscyllium plagiosum
CACAGAATCCGAAAGGTGGGAAGACAGTGTATGATAGTCACGTCATTGGCTCATAATCTAGAGCCACAGAATAATAATTTGTTGATATCGGCTTGCCTGATGTCCTTTAGAGAAGGCAGTGGGTCATCCTTCCCTGGTCAGGTATCTGTGTAACTGCAAACCCACAGCACTGTGTTTTCTTTTTTACTGTTCTGTGGAACAGCTGAACCAGCCACTTAGTTCAAGGTCGGCATAACATTCTGGCCTGACCAGGGCTGCACACATCCCGTGAGGGAAGAACAAAAGTGAAGGCAGCTCCCTTCCTTTGCCTATTCCCATAATCCGCTGATTTCCATTCAGGTAGGCAGCCATTCACTGTTTTAGGTGTATTATTTGTAATTGAGTCTCTCCCAAGAGTGATGTCCATCTCGGTAGGCAACTCTGCTGTTGACTTTTTTGATGCTAACTTACAGATGTAAGGATGTTTTAAATTCCACATCAGTGGCAGTGCATTGTAAATGAATGGTTTGCAGTGTCACACGAAAGAAACGGAGCCATCTAAGTGAGGGAAAGAGGTTACTGGGATGAAACCTGAGAGTGTTGTTGAGGCAATATTTGGGGTAATGTGGACAGATTTTCTCTCTTTTATATGGAGTGATCTCGTTACCACAGAGAGAGTGAAAAGGAGTATCACCAGATTATTCACTGGTACCATGAGGAATGAGTGTAGATTGTTCTCTAGAAATGTGAGATAATAAGAGGTGATAGCATTGAACCCTGAGGGGGATGGACAATCACTCCTTATTTTCTAACCAGACGATGAGGAGGTGATAAATTCCATTAGTGCCGTTTCACTCAGGGTGCAAGATTCTGGATAGTTCAAGTGCCTGGGAGAGCGTTACGCCTACCCACCCCAGCCCCCACTCCCCACGGTGATTGAGAGAGACAGAGAGGTCAGGTTTTGAAAAAAAACTTTCACCACATTAGTACAGTGCAGTTGGTGTGTGATCCTGCACTGAATGTCATATTATCCACCAGCCCAACAACAGCCACAATATCTTCATTCTAAAACAGTTAAATGTACCAACGGCTTCTGACCTTCATGAAGAACACGATTCCATCTTCTCAGAAATGCAAGGTGCTGCCTTGAGATTTGGATCATAAGACGATAAGACATAGGAGCAGAAATTAGGCCAGTTAGCCCACTGAGTCTCTTCGCCATTCAATCATAGCTGATAGGTTTCTCAAACCCATTCTCCGAACTTGTCCCCATAACACTTGATCACCGGATAATCAAAAACCTATCTATCTCCGTCTCAAATATACTCAATGTCCTTTCCTTACAGCCACCTGTGGCAATAAATTTCAAAGATTCACCATTCTCTGGTTAAAGACGTTTCTCCTTATCACTTTTCTAAAAGGTGCTCCCTTTCATCTAAGGCTGTGCCTTCGGATTCTAGTCCAATGGCAATATCTTATCAACATCCACTCTGTTCAGGTCGTTCAGTATTCTGTATGTTTCCATTACATTCCCTCTCATCCTTCGAAACTTTGTCAAGTATAGACCCAGAGTCCTCAAACATTCCTCATACGATAAGTTTGTCATTACTTCGACCATTCTCGTGGAAATATTCTGCACGTGCTCCAGGGCCACTACATTGTTCTTGAGATATGGGACTCAATATTTCGC
>NW_025166475.1:0-1669 GCF_004010195.1 Chiloscyllium plagiosum
GAGAGTGGTAAAGGCGTGGAATTCCCTGCCTGCTAATGTAGTTAACTCAGCCACATTGGGAGCATTTAAGCAGTCCTTGGATGAGAATAAACATTATGATGAGATAGTATAGGAGAGGGGTTTACATTAGTTCGCATTGGAATTATTCTCTTCTGCCTTTTCTTTCTGATGTCCCGATTCACTCATTTTCTTATTGTTTTTTTCTTTAGTTCACATTCACTTACGTTCTTATTCATAATATTCTTATTCCCGTATGTTCTTATTACCTTGTGTCCATTTTTGTCTCAGGTTGTAACCTCTTATGTCTTTTTGTCTTATGTTCTTATTCTATTTTTTCTTAAGTTCTTCAACTCTCATGTTGTTGTTCTCCATTGTTCTTATGTACTTATTCTCCTATGTTCTTACTCTGTTCTGTTCTTTTACACTTATGTTTTTATCCTCTTATCGATCACTGGTGTCATGATGGTCTTAATATCTTCTGTTCTTAAACTGTTATAGTATAATTTTGTTGTGCTCCTATTCTCGTGTCGAATGTTCGTATTTTATTATTTTCTTATAATCTTACAATTTTATTTTCTCATGCTCTGATTAATCTCCCTTCACATTCTCTGATGTTGGTTATCTTTGACGTACTCATTCGTTTATTCTAATCTGTTGTTATCTTATGTTCTTATTCTCTTAAATGGTCATTCTTTTCTGCTCTTATTTTCTTATATTCGCAATCTCCTATTCATTTCCATTCTCTTATTTTCTTAGTCTCTTATGATCTCATTTTCTTATATGGTTGCGTTGTTGTACTCTTACGTTCTTATTCTCTTATTCTCTTCTCGTTTAATTCATAGTTTATTAGTTTCATAGATTCATAGTAATAGACCAAGAGTGGGCCTTTTAGTCCGTCAAGCCTGCTCCGACATTCGTTAAGATCATGGTTGATTTATCCATCGTCTGTGCTCCTCATACCCATAATTACCCAACCATGAATATTTTTAGTGAAGTGCCTCTGCCACCTCATGGAAGCAGACGATTCCTTAGGTTCGTACCTCTCTGAGGAAAGCGGTTCGTCCTCATCTCTGTCCGAAAACTGCTTCTGCTAATCTTGAGGATATCTTAGTCCGAGTCTCATCCATTGACGGAAATAACGTGACTTCCTCTACGTTATCTATGTATTTCATATGTTTATGTGAATTTGTGAAGGGCTTATGACCGAAACGTCGACTGTCCTACTTCTCAGATGCAGCCTGACATGCAGCACCACACTCTCGACATTATTGACGGCCTTCTGGAAATCCAAATACATATCATCCACCTGTTCCCCTCCATCCATCGTGCTTGCTTCATCCTCAATTAATTCCAGAAAATATAACAGACACAAGGCTCTCTTCCTGAATCCATACTGTGTCTGTCTGAATGGAACCCTTTACACTAGATGTCTCACTCTTTCTTCATTCATGATTTCCTCCAGCATTTCCCCGACTACAGATATTAAGCTAACTGGCCTGTAGTTACTTCTTTTTCGCCTTCACCCTTTATGCAGACATTGGCGTGAAATTCGCCGTCGCAGTCCAGTGAATTCTGGTAAATTATCATTAACGCATCGAATGTAACTGGGATGTATTCCATCACGATCAGGCGACACTACTACATTTAGAATCTCTAGCTTGTTCAAGAA
>NW_025166476.1:0-1669 GCF_004010195.1 Chiloscyllium plagiosum
TGTCTTTATACGATCTTTCAAATGCATTAACTGTTGTTTTAGGGTGTTATTGGTTTCGTGGGTTACCATTTTGCCAAGGGGTCTGAGTAGTTTGGCAGTCATTTCCGAGTTGTCTTTCTTCTGGGGGAGAGTGGCTAGGGTTTCTGTACGGTGTCTTGTCTGCTTGTTTGGGTTTGTTGCTGAGAAATCGATGGAATGGGTTCATTGGGTACCCATTCTTTTTGAGTACACTGTATAGGTGATTTTCCTCTGTTCTGCGTAGTTCTTCTGCGCTGAAGTCTGTGCTGGCTCGTTGAGATAATGTTCTGATGCAACTTTGTTTGTGGATTTTGGGATGATTGTTTCTTCAGTTCAATATTTGGTCCGTATGTTTTGTTTTCCTATAAAAGCTTGTTTGAAATTTCCCATTGGCTGTTCGCTCTACTGTGACATCTAGAATGGCAGTTTGTTGTTTCTTCAGCAACAAAACCAAACAAGCAGAAAAAACGGATCCAGAAACGCTCTCCACACTCCCCATATCAAAGACATCTCGATAATGACTGCCAGATTACTCAGACAGGGCTTGAGACAAATAGACACATTCGACTATTTCGTTTTCATAAACTTGTAAGCATGGAAGGGTTGGGCTGAAATATCTGTTTCGGTGCTGCGTGACTCTATAACTCCAGTTACTGGGAGCAGGAGGCTACCATGTTAAGGCATGTTCCTTGTAAATTTATTCAAAGGATGATGGAGCCGCTGGCCAGGCTAGAATCCATTGCTCATCACCCAGTCATCGAGAGGGCAGTTCCGTATCAACCATGTTACTGTGAGTCTGAAGTCGTTTCCCGGCCACACTACGTAAGTATGATAGTTTCCTTCCCTCAAGGAGATATTTGAAACAGATGGGGTTTTCTGACAATCAGCAATGGATCATTATCATCATTGGATTCTTAATTTCATATATTTATTGAATTCAAATCTGCCCTGGCAGGATTCAGACCCAGGTCGCCAGAATTATATCTGGATCGGTGGATTAACAATGCAACGGTAATATCGCACACGTCCCCGTTTGTTGCACAGACTGAAACATGTTTCAGACATAGGAATTAAAGTCTGGATTGGAGATGTTGCAAATGCGTAGAGAGATTGTAGAGAGGGGAGGAGGTTACAGAGAAAGAAACGGTTATAGGAGTCAGAATGATTGAAGACATTGATGCACAAGACATGTCATAGACGCAGTGGTGGAGATGGAACACAGAACAGAAACATCTAGGCAGCATTGCCACCCTGCCGTGGGAGGCCTGCCATCACCTCTGTTGTACTGATGCTCACGGAGTCAACACAGACCCGGATTGATAACGGTGACCTTCCTAGGCTGTCTTAAAGCTTAAAGTAGTCCTTCCATGAGGGGGTAGTTTTTGAGCTTGCGGTATGTCTATAATGTGCTCCTCGTTCTGCACTCTCTGTGCGTCACGGCTTTTGAGTTAATGCATGGAGTAATCGCTCTCTCGTCTGTGCACCATGAGTGATCTTACCTCACTGCAGGACTCATTGAAGGCTCCAGATCTCCCCACCCATTATTACTCTCGTTGAACATATTTCTTCAATAAGTTGATGGATGAGACTGGAGCCCGAATACAGCAACTTCCCATGCACCGAGCAGAGACAGTGAAATAGACAGTGTTAA
>NW_025166477.1:0-1669 GCF_004010195.1 Chiloscyllium plagiosum
GGATACGGTGCGTGCCTCTCTGCCAGTTTATTTCATTTCTGAAGAACCTACCTGCTGTGCAGACGCTGCAGACCTGGTTATTTCTATATCGATTGTGCTTTTGTTTCACATGTTAAGAATACACTGTTGGTTATTTTTGTCGATCTTACATTTAAAATTAACTAACAATACATATTTCAGTGTGGAGGCGCTCTGACAAAACTTGTGAATCCCAAATAATCAATGATCTGACGCGACTTTTAATTTATTCTGTGAGGTCATGCACCTTGTTTGGAAAAGAGTCATGTAATATTTTCTAAATGGATAGAAAGATTGTGAGTCTGAAGTACACAGAGATTTGTCCGTTCTAGTGTGGGATTCTCTCATGGTAAACGCACAGGTTGAGTCCGTAGTTAGGAATGCAAATGCAATGTTGATATTTATTTTTATTGGACTTGAACATAAAAGAAGGGATGTACTTCAGACCACCTTTGGTGTATTGAGCGCCTTTTTGGGCCCCATATGTCAAGAAGGATGGCAGTGTGCCTGGCAGTGTTTTCATTGGAGGTTCACAGCAATGGTCCGAGGAATGAAATGCTTAACATGTGAAGAACATTTGAGGACGATAGGTCTATAATCGATGGAGGTTAGAAGGATGACGGGGTATCTAATTGAAACATACAGAATACTGAATGGCCCGGACAGAGTGGATGTTGGGAAGATGTTTGTATTTGTATGTGAGACTGGGCAGAGCTTCGAGTGAAGGGAACACATTTTACAACGGAGATACCGCAAACCTCTTCAGTGATGGAGAAGTGAATCTATGGAATGCATTGCTACAGAAAGCAGTGAAATCCAGATCACGAAGTATATTTAAGACTGAGGGAGATAAGTTCTTGATTGTCAAGGGGATCAAGCATGGTGGGGACCAAGCTGAAGAATGCGTTTGAAAAAACTTTCAACCATGATCGAATGGCGGATAAGTTTCAACGGGCTGAATGGCCAATTTCTCCCACGAGGTCTTATGATCTTATCCTGTGGACTGTACGTTGTGCAAGGTGGTGGTTGTTACCAAATAACTAGTAAGTGATCCACGTGTGTGGTCAGTGGGTCTTTAGTTTGTGGAGTAAACATCGAATGCTGGACATCACATCGGTTCAGGCTGCATCCGTGGACAGAGAGCAAGATAATCTGCTGAGTCGAGGTGCCTTTTTACTCAGTGCTCACCTGTTATGTAATGGAGTTTTCGACAGCATTTCCACACACGACTGAAGCAAATGTGAGTGTTCGGTTGCCTGTGGATGTGTCAGAGAGAGACAGAGAGAGAGAGAATGCGCTGGTGTGAATATCCCCTCAATCCCGATTGACACTTGTTACCTTTATGACCTGAACTGGACTCCACAGCATACTCTGTATGTTTAAGTCTTCCTAGGCTCCATAACCGTCGAGATCTATTGAACCAACTTTGGGACATATTTCCCTCTGTAAATCTAGGAACTCCTCCTGCCACAACAGTTCATACTGGCTTTATAATGTCGTTCAGTCCCTTATCACACTTCATATGTCTGACATCACTGCCAGCACCTTCAAGGATGCTTTATCATCTCATTAAGGACAAGTGGCTTGGAAAAGTAGACTGTGGCTTGGAAACGTAGACTGTGGCTTGGAAAAATAGACTCCAAGGCAAGAG
>NW_025166478.1:0-1669 GCF_004010195.1 Chiloscyllium plagiosum
CATTCTATGATATTGAGAATCTGTGAACTGTTATTATACATTCTATGATATTGAGAATGTGTTAATTGTTACTGTACGTGATATGATATTGAGAATGAGTGAACTGTTACTGTACACTCTGTGATATCGAGAAAGTGTGAACTGGTACTGGATGTTCTGTTATATTGAGAATGTGTGAACTGTTACTGTATGTTCTATGATATTGAGAAAGAGTGAACTGTTACTGTACGCTCTATGTTATTGAGAAAGTGCGAACTGTTACTGTGCATTCTCTGATATTGAGAATGTGTGAACTGTAACTGTACACTCTATGTTATTGAAAAAGTGTGAACTGTTATTGTGCATTCTATGATATTGAGAATGTGTGAAGTGCTCCTGTATGTTCTATGATATTGAGAATGTGTGAACTGTCACTGTACGTTCTATGATATTGAAAATGTTTGAACTGTTACTGTATGTTCTATGATATTGAGAATGAGTGAACTGTTACTGTACGCTCTATGTTATTGAGAAAGTGCGAACTGTTACTGTGCATTCTCTGATATTGAGAATGTCTGAACTGTTACTGTACGTTCTATGATAATGGGAATGTGTGAACTGTTATTGTATTTTCTGTGATACAGAGAAAGTGTGAACTGTTACTGTACATTCTATGATATTGGGAATGTGTGATCTGTTACTTTACATTCCGTGATAAAGAGAATGTGTGAACTGTTACTGTAAGTTCTATGATATTGAGAATGTGTGATCTGTTACTGTACATTCTATGATATTGGGAACGTGGGAACTGTTACTGTATTTTCTGTGATATTGAGAATGTGTGAATTGTTACTGTCTGTTCTGTGATACTGAGAGTACGTGAGCTGTTACTGTACACGCTCTGATATTGAGAATGTGTGAGCTGTTACTGTACACTCTGTGATATTGAGAAAGTGTGAACTGTTGCTGTATGTTCTGTGATACTGAGAATCTGTGAGCTGTTACTGGAAGTTCTATGATATTGAGAATGTGTGATCTGGTACTGTACATTCTGTGATATTCAGAATGTGTGAACTGTTACTGTACATTCAATGATATTGAGAAAGTGTGAACTGTTACCATATGTTCTGTGATTTTTGTGAATGTGTGAACTGATACTGTAATTTCTGTGATATTGAGAATGTATGAAGTGTTACAGTATGTTCTGTGATATTGTGAATGTGTGAACTGTTACTATACATTCGATGATATTGAGAATGTGTTAATTGTTACTGTACGTGATATGATATTGAGAATGAGTGAACTGTTACTGTACTCTCTGTGATATCGAGAAAGTGTGAACTGATACTGGATGTTCTGTGATATCGAGAATGTGTGAACAGTTACTGTATGTTCTATGATATTGAGAATGTGTGAACTGTTACTGTGTGCTCTGTGATATTGAGAATGTGTGAACTGTTACTGTAAGCTCTGTGATATTGAGAAAGTGTGAACTGTTACTGTATGTTCTGTGATACTGAGAATGTGTGAACTGTTACTGTAAGTCCTATGATATTCAGAATGTGTGAACTTTTACTGTACATTCTATGATATTGAGAATCTGTTAATTGTTACTATACATTCTATGATATTGAGAATGTGTTAATTGTTACTGTAGGTGATATGATATTGAGAATGAGTGAACTGTTAC
>NW_025166479.1:0-1669 GCF_004010195.1 Chiloscyllium plagiosum
ACTGGATATACTGGTTACTCAGTGACTGGATGTAGTGGTGACTCAGTGACTGGATATACTGGTTACTCAGTGACTGGATATACTGGTTAGGCAGTGACTGGTTTTCCTAGATACTCAGTGACTGGATATACTGGTTATGCAGTGACTGGATGTACTGGTTACTCAGTGACTGGTTATACTGGTTACACAGTAACTGGATGTACTGGTGACTCAGTGACAGGATGTACTGGTTAATCAGTGACTGGATATACTGGTTACTCAGTGACTGGATATACTGGTAACTCAGTGACTGGTTATATTGGTTACTCAGTGACTGGATGTGCTGGTACCTCAGTGACTGGATGTACTGGTACCTCAGTGACTGGATATACTGGTACCTCAGTGGCTAGATATACTGGTATCAGTGACTGTATGTACTGGTTACTCAGTGACTGGATATACTGGTTACTCAGTGACTGGATATAATGGTTAATCAGTGACTGGATATACTGGTTTCTCAGTCACTGGATGTACTGGTACCTCAGTGACTGGATATACTGGTTACTCAGTGATTGGATATACTGTTACCTCAGTGACTGGAGGTACTGGTTACTCAGTAACTGGATATACTGGTACCTCAGTGACTGGATATACTGGTTACTCAGTGACTGGATATACTGGTTAATCAGTGACTGGATGTACGGGTTACTCCATGAGTGGATATACTGGTTTCTCAGTGACGACTTATACTGGTACCGAAGTGACTGGATATACTGGTTACTCAGTGACTGGATGTGCTGGTTTCTCAGTAACTTGAAATACTGGTTACTTAGTGACTGGATATACTGGTACCTCAGTGACTGGATATACTGGTTACAGAGTGACTGGATATACTGGTTAGGCAGTGATTGGTTATAGTAATTACTCAGTGACTGGATATACTGGAACCTCAGTGACTGGATATACTGGTTAGTCAGTGGTTGGATATACTGGTACCTCAGTGAATGGATGTACTGGTTACTCAGTGACTGGATGTACAGGTTACTCAGTGACTGGATATACTGGTTACTCAGTGACTGGATGTGGTGGTTACTCAGCAACTGGATATACTGGTTACTCATTGACTGGATATACTCGTTACTCAGTGACAGGATATACTGGCTACTCAGTGACTGGATGCATTGGTGACTCAGTGACTGGATGTACTGGTTACTCAGTGACTGGATATACTGGTTACTCAATGATTGGATGTATTGGTGACTCAGTGACTGGATATACTGTTTTATCAGTGACTGGATGTATTGGTGACTCAGTGACTGGATATACTGGTTACTCAGTGACAGGATATACTGGTTACTCAGTGACTGGATGTATTGGTGACTCAGTGACTGGATATACTGGTTACTCAGTGACTGGATATACTGGCTACTCAGTGGCTGGATGTACTCGTTATTCAGTGACTGGATATACTGGTTACTAAGTGACTGGATGTACTGGTTACTCAGTGAATGGATTTACTGGTTATTCAGTGAATGGATGTAATGTTTACTCAGTACCTGGATATACTGGTTACTCAGTGACTTGGGATATAGATTAAGCAGTGACTGGATGTACTGGTTACTGAGTGATTGGATATACTGGTTATGCAGTGACTGGGTATACTGGTTACTCATTGACTGGATATACTGGT
>NW_025166480.1:0-1669 GCF_004010195.1 Chiloscyllium plagiosum
CCCTCAACTATATCCACTGACAGCACATCCGTGAACCAGCTTCAGTTATTTAAAAAGAAAAAATGCCCTTCAGGTTCCGCTTTTATTCCTCCCCTCTAACCATAAGCGGATGTCCTCCTGGTTTCAATTCTACAAATCTTGGCAAACGATTGAGAGAGTTCACCTTACCCATGCTCGAAGTGATCACATAAAACTTTAGAAGATCCGCCCTCATTCTCCTACACTTGAAATGAAAAGTCCGAGCTGGTTAAACCTCTCCCGAGAATTCAGTCCGTTAGGTCCAGGCAACTTTCTTCAGCACTCTTTCGAATTTAATGACATCTTTCCGATCTGAGTACTCCAAATGTTCCAATGTCTCTCAGGTCCACCGCACCACTTAACCCTTACAATTGACCGTGCAATTCCTACCTTGTATTGACTTTCTAAAATGCAAGATCTCACACAAATCTATATTAAATTGCATTTGACATTTCTTCGCCCACTTACTCAGCTGATCAAGTTCCTGCTGCAATTTCAGCTAAATGTCCTCATTTACCACGATACCACCTATTTTAGGGGTTATCTACAAAATTATTAATCATGCCTAAACCATTGATATAGATGACAGTAATGATCACAGAATCGAACTCTGAGGTACTCCACTAATCACAGGCTTCCAGACTGAATAAAATCCTTTCACATTTACCCTCTACTTCCTCCCAACATGCCAACTGTGAAAGCAATTTGGCAACTCCCCCTTGATTCCGTGCGATGCAACCTTACAGACAGTCTACCATGTGGAATCATACCAAAGGCCTTACGGAAATGTACAGAGATTATGTCTACCGCTCTGCACCCATCAACCTTCCTGGTAACTTCACCATAGAACTCCAGCAAATTTGCGAAGCATGACCTCCCACTCACAAAACTATGCTGACTGCTTCGAATCAAACCCCGTGTAAGCAACAGGTGCAGTGAATGGCATGCTGTCCTACATTGTAAAACGATTCAAGTATATGAATAAACCACCTTCCTGCAGTCGTAGAGCCTCGCTGAGGGAATATTTGAGGCACTCTCTACAGTTTTGTTCTACTCTGTAAGGAATGATCCCCTTACCAGAGAAACAGAAGATCGTACCATGAGGAGAGAATGAAGAAGCAGACTATTTAATCTGTAGAGCTGTGAGAGAAAAAGAAATGGTTGCAGTGATCCTTGAGGACTGGCAGTGATCTATTTCCAAAAGAGACATGGAAAAGGTGAGAAAGTGCAGACTTTACCAGGATTGAATGGTTTGATTAATTATCAGGTGTACCTCAGTACAGGGAAAAAATGCTTTATTTGTGAGCAGGAGAAGCAGATCATTGTAAGCATGGACAGACAGATCATAGGTTGAAAATAGACTTGGACAGCATAAAGTATGTAAGTTGCAATGCACAGGACACGCACTCGACAAGCTCAACATGAACAACATCATCATTATTTGGACTTAGAGAGTTCATTCATCAGTCTAACACGGCTTTCGTAATAGCTGATCTGCCTGAATTAACTCTCCCCACATTAATGTGCTGTTGACTTATGAATCTGGACTGAATGCCATGTTGTTCACAATTCCCAATAGCGGCCAAAGTACCTTACTTCGGAAACTGGTAGCTATTCACACCAGCTTCTGACCTCTGCAGAGAACTGCAGT
>NW_025166481.1:0-1669 GCF_004010195.1 Chiloscyllium plagiosum
ACAACGGAGTTTGAAAGTTTACTCTGCACTGTCGAACCTAAAAGTACTCCCAATGTCAGGGCAGCCTGGGTTAGTAATGCAGAAATCGCCACCTACAGCGCCCGACGAAACATTCATCAGCCAAAAATGACAACGTTCAGTCAGGTATTCAGACACAACACGTGCACAATCCAAGGGCAGATTCTCAGAACTGGAGTTTTTCTCACACATAAATCTCATGGAGCACAATTCCTGGGATCTGCTTGACACACCACACCTGTCAAATCCCAGGGAATGAGACTGAGATCTGTCTGATACAGGGATATTACTGAACAGCAACCCTCAAAAATAATAAAGCAGAGATCGCTGTGATCAGGCAAGGCACAGCTCATGAGTACTTGAAATATTCAGCCATTGAGATCTATATGACGCAAGACGGAATTGAGAACCAATCATAGCAACTGTTCACAGAGTCTGGAAACTATCAGCACAGGAGAACATTCTCAATTTCTCAGAGTTGGTGAGGTGTATCATCCCGGGAATAGTGTTGTGAATCAGTCACGCACCCAATCTCATAACTTTGCTTTTTTTTTTCAAAAAAGTGGCACCTGAAACTAGATGCAACATTCCAGGTGAGACAAGAGACTGTTTTATTTCAGTTTAACATAATTGCTGTGTGTATTTTTTCTACAGCGTAGGGTGATGAAGTAGGGTTTATTTGCTCTTCTGTCCATGTGTACATTCCCTGATTTGTGCACATACACACGGGGGATCCTCTGCTCTTGCACCCCTTTGGGTTTACCCCCTTACTATTGTATGTTCCCCTGAGTTCATCACAAAACAAAGAAGCAGGTCACCCCTCCCTGAGACTGATATCTATCTGACACACCTATATTAATGAATAACAATCCTCAACAAGTATAAATCACAGGTTGCTTTCGATCAGGGAAGGCCGACAAGTATAAATCACAGGTTGCTTTCGATCAGGGAAGGCCGAGATGAGAAGTTCTGGAAACCCTGCTGCTTTCCATGTCCTTTCCCACAAGCCGTCTGTCAAGATCTGAAGCTCTTAGCTGTTCTTCCAATATCCTAACATTTCATTTTAAATTGCTATTAATATTTTTCTGTAATTTTGCATTATAGACCAAAGCAGAGTGAACCAACAAGGACTCCAAACACTGAACTCTGAGAACGTACACGATAAGGCAATCTACATTCTGAAACGGCAAACACCCGTTAACAAATGGTTAACAAGTACAAAACAGCGGCTGAGATTAACTTGAACTCATCAAAATAAAAGGAAAGTACTCTGGAGTAGAGCGGTGCAGGCAAGACCTGGGCAGACAGAATGGAATTCGTTTTTTAAAATTCTTGTTTCTGTCCAGAATTTTCCTTCCACACAATGTAACCTTTTATTTCCCATCACCCAAGTCACCCATAGTATTTTTATTTTCAGCTACTAACCATCATCAGTAAATTGAATAATTTATGTTCAAAGCCCCTCCCACCATCAAAGGTACGGCAGAAGTAGGAAGAGCTAGAAGGAGATTGGAGTCAATTTTTCTTGTGGTGCAACATTACTACTGTTCTAACACAAGGGATTTCTGAGGGATGGTCTAGTGAAGCTATGTGGATGGAACTCAGAAATAAGAAAAGTATGATTACTTTGATGCGATTGCAATAGACCCCC
>NW_025166482.1:0-1669 GCF_004010195.1 Chiloscyllium plagiosum
CTAACCACTGTGCCACCGTGCCGCCCACATTTTACAAATATACAATTTATGACATAAACAGGTGCAATGTGCCCCAGGCGGCACTCATGCTCTGCTTGTGCCAAGGAATGCAATTACCGTGTACCTAAAGACAAAATACTCTGAAGGAATTAATTCAGAATGAAAGGATGTTGCAGTCAGTATACTGGGAGGTGTCAAAAAGTGATCAAACTTGACGGCTCTTTTGTGTAGCATCTGAGACCTCTCCCTTTGTTCATTATAGACTAATGTTCTCTCTTTTTGACAGATGTGGTATAAGGAGATTAACCTGAGTTAGGATAATACAACTGACAGACATCGAAAAGAGAAAATACCAGTCTAGAATGAACATGTGACGACAGAGGTCTTAGACACTACACAAACTAGCTCGGTGAGTGAACCTTTGAAACGTGGAGAATTACAGCTCATAAAGCAGCTGAGGAGCCTTACTTTGGTGATAAGAAATGAACAGCCTTAGGGACAGAGCATGTGCAGACACTCACACTTCAAGTTACTCCAGACAGGTATCCCCAAGTGTAGGTGGTTGTACAGACTTAAAGCAGCAGCTAAGAACATTCTACCCTGGCTCTGGAGGTGCAATTGAAACAGAGTCCAAGGGACACAGCTGAGAAGAGAAGGTTTTGAAACCAGGCTATGACCTCAGAAGCCATCAGCGAAAGAAAACACTAAAAGCAGAAAATAAAAAAAGACTCTGAAGACATGGAAAATACTTCAGAAGGTTTTGATCACAGGACCAAAGACGACTATGTAGGGTGTGAGTAAAGAACCCCTAAAGACCTCAAAGCTGAGGCACTAACCAGCAACAATGAAGAAGAAAGGTCTACGATCAGAATTCTTTACCCCTTGAATTAGTTTTATTGTCTCATGTACTCACACGAGTAGAGTCAGAGTCATAGAGATGTACAGCACGGAAAAAGACCCTTCAGTCCAACTTGTCCACACCAACCAGATATCCTAAACCAATCTCGTCTCATTTGCCAACACTGGGCCCATATCCCTATAAACCCTTATTCATATACCCATCCAGATGCCTTTTAAATGCTGTAATTGTACCAGCCTCCACCACTTCCTCTGGCTGCTCATTCCATACACGTGAAAAGTCAGTGAAAGGTTTACAAGGCACCAGTTATGGAGCCATCTTAGGTATGAAGGTACCTAGATACAAGTATAAATTCTTCAGAAAAATGAGAAAATAAAATAAATCAAAACGTCCAGCATTACAGGCCTTCACGCCATCTTCGGTACAGAATTACAAAATCATAGGAATGAATTAGCAAAATAAAGAAATAAAAAGTTCAGAATAACAGTCCTTCCAACTCAGTCCACGCTGGCACCTAGCCTCAACACTAACAAAAACAACCCAAGTCCTCACCCAGGTCAGTCAGGCATCAATAGTATGCAGAGATGGCAACTCCATCAGATGCCTTGCTGTTACATCAATCATTTGATAATGTGAGGAAGGGCCAGAATGAGGCTGATAGCAGGTGGTCTGGGAGCAGTATTTAGTGCTAAAGACAGCTCCAGGCTTACAAGATGATGGAGCAATGTCATCAAGTAGACATATTTCTATCTGCTGAAGGTCCAATGGCTGATGATATGTTTAGATTAGATTAGATTACATTACATTACA
>NW_025166483.1:0-1670 GCF_004010195.1 Chiloscyllium plagiosum
TCTTTGAGGATGTAGTGTTTCCATGTATCTGCTACCCTGGTCCTTCCAGATGGAAGTGGTCGTGGGTTTGGAAGGTGCTGCCTGAGGATCTTTGGTGAATTGCTGCAGTGCATCTTGTAGATGGTACACCCTGCTGCTAACTGAGCGTCGGTGGTGGAAGGAGGGGATGTTTGTGGATGTGGTGCCAACCAAGCGGGGGCTGCTTTGTCCTGGATGGTGTCGGGCTTCTAGAGTGTTGTTGGAGCTGCCCCCATCCAGGGGCAAGTGGGGAGTATTCCCTCACACCCCTGACTCGTGTCTTGTAGATGGTGGACAGGCTTTGGGGGGAGTCAGAGGGGAGTTACTCGCTGCAGGATTCCCAACCTCTGACCTGCTCATGTCTCAAATGCATGTGTGCTGTCATTTTAAAGTCTTACCTTGGGTTTGGTAATCTGAAGAGCAACCATCAAATACTGCAGATGCTGGAAACCTGAAACAAGCCCAGAGATTGCTGGAGAAACCCAGCAGGTCTGGCAGCTTCTGAGGAGAGAGAGAGTTAATGTTTGGAGTCTGGTATGACTCGTCTTCAGAGCTGTAGGTGTTAGCTGAAGCAATCTGATTGGCTAGGGTACCACCTTGTGTTGTGGGAATCGTGCTGGCCTCGTGGCTTAATGCTAATCTAGAGACTCTGGTAATGATTGGGGGACCAGGGCCCAAGTCCCACTACAGCAGGTAGTGGGATTGGAATCCAATTATTTCTTAAAATCCGGAACTAAGCGTCTAATGGTGAAACCAATGTTGGAGAAAAACCCCATCTGGGTCACTAATGCCCTTCAGGGAAAGAAATCTGCCAACCTTACCTGGTCTGGCCTACACGTGACTCCAGACCCACACCAATGTGGTTGACTCTATTAATGCTGACCCGGACCCAAATCCTTTGAGCGAATTTTTGAAAAAACTGATGTTTTAAATCCGCTGAGGTACAAAGGAGGCAATACAAATACAGCACAGGAACAGGCCCTTCGGCCCACAAAGCCTGTACCGATTCGTAATCCTTATTTAGACCCACTACTTATTCCCCATACACGTTTTCCATCCCTCTGTTCACTTCCCATTCATGCGTGTATCGAGATACGTGATAAATGTTGTTATCGTGCCTATTTCCACTGCCTCCATTGGCAGGGTATTCCAGGCACCCGTTACCCTCTGGGTGAGTAATTACCTCCACGTTTCTCCCCTAAACCTTCCCCCTCTCTCCTTTAACCTGTGCCCTCTTGTAGTTCCCACCCTGGGAAAAAGCCTCTGACTATCTGTGCCTCTCATAAACTCCGTAGACCTCTATCCAGTTCCCACCACCCCCCCCCCCCCCGAAAACAATCCGGGTTTATCCAACCTCTCCCCATAACTGAAACCCTCCAGAACAGGCCGCATCCTGGTAAAGCTTCTCTGCACCCTCTCCAAAACATCCACCTCCTCACGGCAGTCTGGTGACCAGATCTGCCCTGAGTGTGAGGTCTCCTGTCGAGAGAGTGTGCTGCTGGAAAAGCACAGCAGGTCAGGCAGCGGGACACTCGACATTTCGGGCAAAAGCCCTTCATCACTTTTCTGAGGAAACGTCGACTCTCCCGCTCCTCGGATGCTGCCTGGCCTGCTGTGCTTTTCCAGCGGCACACTCTCTCGACTCTGATCTC
>NW_025166484.1:0-1670 GCF_004010195.1 Chiloscyllium plagiosum
TGGAGGACACAATTCTAAGGCACAGAATTTATAGAAAAACTTTACAGTGCGATGTAACTGAAATTATACATTGAAAAATACCTTGATTGTCTTTTGAATCTTTCATCTGTTCGAATACCATGATAGTTTCTCTTCTTTCATGTGCAAATCATAAAACTTTTTTTTAAAAGTTGCATTCTCAGGTTAGCTGTAATGATGGGTGATAGTGAGACAATATGTTGAAGGTGTTAGCTCCCTGTGTTCTCTGTCTTTGCCATGATGTTTAGATTGATTCTAATCTTCAAAAGTGAGATCAGAGTTTTTCATGAATTCATGCAGTTTTTGAGCAAAATACAATGTAACTCTGCTACCCGACAGGACCAGGGATCACGGTTCGATTCCACATGTCTGTGTGGAGTTTACAAATTAATCCCGTGTCTGTGAATTTTCTCTGGGTGCACCAGTTTCCTCCCACAGTCCAAAGATGAACAGTTTACGAGGATTGGTCATGCTAAAAAAAAATTAGCCTATATTGTCCAAGGATGTACAGGTTATGTGGGTTAGCCATGGTAAAAACCCAATGCAAGGTTACAGGGATGGGCTGAGAAGTTAAACTGGGTGGGATTCTCTTCGCAGGTTCGATGCAGACTTGATGGACTATATAGCCTTTTTGTGTAAGGTGGGGATTCTATGATGAATCATCAACTGCACATGTGACCTTGCAAATATTTAAATGTGATGTACCACAGCCACAAGGAGTACCATTCCCTTTATGTACAGTCATGGTACAACCAAGCCCAGCCCAGTGTTCCAAACCGCACTTTCAAGTCACCAATACCAAAGAGTACAAAGGCCACCTGCTTTGGATGTGTCCAATGACTCTGCTCTGCTACCCAACTCCATGTAGGCAATGAGTGTTAGGCTACACACTATGGAGCTACACATCAGTGTGCTGAAACAATGGTTCCATTTTCTGGATCAGTTTGGTGCACAACCTTCTAGTACCCACTGGGAACATGTATCATGATTCATGGTCTGTTGCAGCCTCCACACCTTGACAACCATATGAATCCAGGCTTTTGGTGCCCACATCAGAGAAAGGAGGCTAAGCAGAACTGCAAGATGGAAAAGGAGGCAGCCGGGATGTCACCATTACAGGTTTTCCTGTGCATCTCATTCATTTCCCTGAATACAACTCTAAATCACTCCAATGTCTCTCACCTTATCATTCCTCTGTTACAGGCCTTCACAGTCTCAACTTGACCACAATTCTGAAATAAAAATAATCTTACAAAAATTGTTCTGCACCAACTTTATATTTAACATTTAGGTTGTAGGTTTGATATCCAGACGTTTCATTACCTGGCTAGGTAACATCATCAGTAGCAACCTCCAAGTGAAGCGAAGCTGTTGTCTCCTGCTTTCTATTTATATGTTTGTCCTGGATGGGGTTCCTGGGGTTTGTGGTGATGTCATTTCCTGTCAAACCAACAAACACTGACCAAATACTTAACTACACCAGCAACCATCCCAACACACACAAACCAAGCTGTATCAGAACACTATTCCAACGAGTTACCACACACTGCAGCACAGACGAACTTCGGAAAACAGAGGAGAACCACCTATACAACGTATTCAAGAAGAACGGATACTCCAAAAATACAGTCCGCAGATTCCTCAAGAACAAA
>NW_025166485.1:0-1670 GCF_004010195.1 Chiloscyllium plagiosum
GAAGGGACAGTCTCTGCGGAACGCAGATAGGGAGAGGGAGGGAAATATATGTTTGGCGATAGGGTCTGATTATAGGTGGTGGAAATGGCAGAGGATAATCCTCTGTAACCGGAGATTAGTGGGATGGAAGCTGAGGACCAGTGGGGTTCTATCCTTGCTGCAGTTGGAAAGATAAGTTTCAAGAGAGGAGGGAAATTGCGTCGTCTACCATATGATCAACAATGACCTCCCGCATATCTCCTTGACTTCCTGCATCTCTGCCCTTGAACCCCATCCACCCACCTCATCCATCGTGTCCAATGCTCTCGATGTGGTGTCCTCTATATCGGGGAGACAGGAGACTAACTCGCAGAGCATTTCAGGGAACATCTCTGGGACACACGCAACAAACAACCCACCGCCATGTAGGCAACCACTTCAACTCCCCCTCCCCCTCTCCCAAGGAAATGCAAGTCCTGGGCATCCTCCACCACCAAATCAAAGCCACCCGAGAACTTGAGGAATAATACCTCATCTTCTGCCTTGGGACCCTTCACCCACCCAGCATCAACATTGACTTCACTAGTTTCGAATTACTCACGCCACCCCGCCTCATCCCAGATCAAATCCTCCAAATCGGAACCGCCCTCTTGTCCGGTTTATCTTCCTTCCCACCTATCTGCTCCACCCTCCCTATCGATCCACCACCTTGCCCCCCCCCCCACCTCCATCCCCCCACCTTCCCCCACCCCACTCCCAACCCCTTCTATTTATCTCTCAGATCCCTTCCCCTCCAGATTCCTGAAGAAAGGCCTATGTCTGGAACTTTGACTCCCCTTCTCCTCGGCTGTTGCCTGAGCTGCTATGCTTTACCAGCGGCATATATTTTGACTCTGACTCTCCAGCATTTGCAGTCCTCACTTTCTCCCACTGCCATAAGTGTCTTGCGAAGTTCAGGATACGTATCCCAGCTCAAAGGAAGACTCAGTGAGAAAGAGATAGGGATCATTAGGTCAGCATATTCAGAGTTTATTCAAGCTCCATCTTACAGCTAGACGTTTATTCTTTATTTCCTGAGCTGCATCATTTCGGTTTTAATCAAGGGTACCGTTTCCAGATCTGTAAGGGTGAGTGACGAGGTGCTGGTGAGTGGAGATTGCTCTTTTACCCAGGATGAGGAGCTCCTCGAGGAGAAGCTGAGCTGCTGCATTGACATCATGGTTGGAATCATGCAACTTTACGGGGGATTGGAGATAACTCATTCCATCTCACAATCATAGAATGATCCATACAGGAGAGGGGGCATTCCACCTTATCGTGACTGGGCTGAGATTTGAGGGAGTTTTACAGTTCTCCTCATTTTATGGTTTTGTTCCTAAATCCAATTCTTTACAGGAAGTTGCTATTGGACCTGTTTCCACTTCCCTCTCTTGCAGTGCTTGATGGGTGACAAGAGCTCACTGTGTAAAATATTGCTCTTCTTTAGGAGTTTGAATTCTGCCAGTAAATCTTTCTCTATTCTAAACAGAGCACCCTGACATTCTCTGAATTCCCAAATCCCTGAAACCGTTCTCATCAATATGTTCTCTAGAATTAAAATTCCCCAGAATGGGCTGTAATCAGTATTTTATGCAATTATACAGCTAATTGTATGATTCGACCTGTCCTACCTGTTTCATGTTTTGTTCGAA
>NW_025166486.1:0-1670 GCF_004010195.1 Chiloscyllium plagiosum
CCTCTTCAGTGCTGTCAATATCAACACACTGACATCAACCAGTAGGACTTTACCTATTCATCTCCAGGTTAATGTGTATTAAGGTCAAAATAATCTGATGATACACCTGATGAACCATTCATTAGACCACAACATCTACTTCGTAAATAGAAAAAGAAAAATTTGCACAAGCAGAAAATCTTTCTGAGCAAGTTGAAATGTATTTACTCACTGGTCAGAAGTTGTGCCTCATGGTAATCTGGTAACAATAGAAAGTCACAAGGTTAGCATAATGTATCTCGCTAATTAAACGTGTAACAACTGAACTAACACTGAGAGAACAACCAATCGGATCAATGACAATGACTCCAGGAACAGCTTTAAGATGAAACTAAGAAATGTCAGGTGCCATTAACATCGCTGAGGAGGCTTGTGGACCTTTTTTTGGAAATGTTTATTTGTTCAATGTTGGGAACACATTTAATTTCAACTCAAAGAGCTGAATGTTTCATTAGCATGTTGTTGATCAGTGATTATTGATTTATAATATTCCCTAATATCATCAGTCTGATGTGTGCTCTCAATTATATCAGATCTTTGAGAAGATATTCCTTTAAATGTTATGTCAAAATTAAAAGCAGATTGTGGACTAGGGATACATAAAGCAAAAATCATCATTTATTTTGTGTTGGCAAACATTAAAAGATTAGCGGCAAAAGTCGAAGAGGAACTGTCTGGGAATATAATACATTTTTCAGAATACTCTCTTTTGCCTTCTTTCTTTCAAGTGGTCAAAGGAATAAAGTTAGTTGTCAGAGCCTCTTTTGGAAGAGTTCAAAAAATTTCTAAACTCAATTCCAGAGCTCTGATTCAGTCTGTGATGTAATAGATAGTACAAACCAGTGCAAAAAGAAATTATGGTGCTGACATACTGCCAAATTATGTGCTCAATTCAGAGAATCTAGACTTAATCCCACAAACTGCATGAATGGAATTTTGAGCTCAGTGCGATATTATGTAAATTATATTCTTTGTCACCA
Organism: Chiloscyllium plagiosum; assembly: GCF_004010195.1. Lineage (NCBI taxonomy): Eukaryota > Metazoa > Chordata > Chondrichthyes > Orectolobiformes > Hemiscylliidae > Chiloscyllium > Chiloscyllium plagiosum. Next base: position 1,020 of record NW_025166486.1, read on the forward strand.
AAAACATTGCTTGGTACAACATGGACTCTGTTCTTCTGATTAACTAATGTTAGGGGATTTGTATTGTGACTTTGCACCTGTTCCCTTCCATTGCAAGTGGTGCTTGGGATAATGCATTAGAACACTGTCTGCCTATTCATCAATACATAGCATGTGAGATTAACAAATAGAAGGCCGAATATTGACTGGATACCTACCATTTACATAGAGGCTGTCTTTGTCCAATGTGTATGTCCCCAACTTCGAAATGTCTTTCGTTTGATTTTCAAACACATGATACACAAGCACTCTATTGATGTCCTGAATGGTCGAATCGTTTTTGAAGGAACACATTGCCGTCACTGTGCTGCTGTCCCCATCGACCATGCTGCAAAACATTGAAAGAAGATTAGCATGACAGGCAGGAACTTTGATCTGATGTAGTCTCCACATCACCAAGATAAAAATCATCACTTCAATAGAGGACCGGTTTTACAGGCGAATCATTTGTCAGCAAAGCAAAGCTCCATGCAATGACTATTTCATTGCACATCCGTTTTATATAATAACAAGGACTTCTTCCTTCTGGATAACTGTCAATACTCCATGAGCAAGACTCTAGCTCAAGATCGTTCTAAATATTGCAAACGCAATATTTCTCACCTGAGTGAT
>NW_025166487.1:0-1670 GCF_004010195.1 Chiloscyllium plagiosum
GTATCGAGGTCAGTCGGAGTGGGAGTGGATCAAGGTCATTCGGAGTGGAAGCTGAGCAAGGTCAGGCGGAGAGGGGACGGATCGAGGTCAGTCGAAGTGGGAGCGGATCGGGGTCAGTCGGAGAGGGACCGGATCGAGGTCAGTCGGACTGGGAGCGGATCGAGGTCAGTCGGACTGGGAGCGGATCGAGGTCAGTCGAACTGGGAGCGGATCGCGGTCAGTCGGACTGGGAGCGGATCGCGGTCAGTCGGACTGGGAGCGGATCGCGGTCAGTCGGAGAGGGAGCGGTTCGAGGTCAGTCGGAGAGGGAGCGGTTCGAGGTCAGTCGGAGAGGGAGCGGATCGAGGTCATTCGGAGAGGGAGCGAATCGAGGTCAGTCGGAGTGGGAGCGGATCGAGGTCAGTCGGAGAGGGAGCGGATCGAGGTCATTCGGAGAAGGAGCGGATCGAGGTCAGTCGGAGAAGGAGCGGATCGCGGTCAGTCGGAGTGGGAGCGGATCGCGGTCAGTCGGACTGGGAGCGGATCGAGGTCAGTCGGAGAGAGTGCAGTTCGAGGTCAGTCGGAGTGGGAGCGGATCGAGGTCAGTCGGAGTGGGAGCGAATCGAGGTCATTCGGAGAGGGAGCAGATCGAGGTCAGTCGGAGAGGGAGCGGATCGAGGTCAGTCGGAGTGGAAGCTGATCAAGGTCAGTCGGAGAGGGGACGGATCGAGGTCAGTCGGATGGGACCGGATCGAGGTCATTCGGAGTGGAAGCTGAGCAAGGTCAGGCGGAGAGGGGACGGATCGAGGTCAGTCGGAGTGGGAGCGGATCGAGGTCAGTCAGAGAGTGATTGTATCGAGGTCAGTCGGAGTGGGAGGGGATCAAGGTCATTCGGAGTGGAAGCTGATCAAGGTCAGGCGGAGAGGAGACGGATCGAGGTCAGTCGGAGAGGGAGCAGATCGGGGTCAGTCGGAGAGGGAGCGGATCGAGGTCAGTCGGAGTGGAAGCTGAGCGAGGTCAGGCGAGAGGGGACGGATCGAGGTCAGTCGGAGTGGGAGCGGATCGAGGTCAGTCGGAGAGGGAGCGGATCGCGGTCAGTCGGAGAGGGACCGGATCGAGGTCAGTCGGAGAGGGACCGGATCGAGGTCAGTCGGAGAGGGAGCAGATCGAGGTCAGTCAGAGAGTGATTGTATCGAGGTCAGTCGGAGTGGGAGCGGATCGCGGTCAGTCGGAGTGGGAGCGGATCGCGGTCAGTCGGACTGGGAGCAGGTCGAGGTCAGTCGGACTGGGAGCAGGTCGAGGTCAGTCGGGTCAGTCGGACTGGGAGCAGGTCGAGGTCAGTCGGAGAGGGAGCAGTTCGAGGTCAGTCGGAGAGGGAGCGGATCGAGGTCAGTCGGAGAGGGACCGGATCGAGGTCAGTCGGAGTGGGAGCGGATCGAGGTGAGTCGGAGTGGGAGGGGATCAAGGTCATTCGGAGTGAAAGCTGATCGAGGTCAGTCGGAGAGGGACCGGATCGAGGTCAGTCGGACTGGGAGCGGATCGCGGTCAGTCGGACTGGGAGCGGATCGCGGTCAGTCGGAGAGGGTGCGGTTCGAGGTCAGTCGGAGAGGGAGCGGATCGAGGTCAGTCGGAGAGGGAGCAGATCGATGTCAGTCGGAGAGAGAATGGATCGAGGTCAGTCGGAGTGGGAG
>NW_025166488.1:0-1670 GCF_004010195.1 Chiloscyllium plagiosum
TCCGACAGCGCCCGCTCCCTCAGCGCTGGCCCTCTGACAGCGCCCACTCCCTCAGCACTGACCCTCCGACTGCGCCCGCTCCCTCAGCACTGACGCTTCGACAGTGCCCACTCCCTCAGCACTGACCCTCCGACAGCGCCCACTCCCTTAGCGCTGACCCTCCGACAGCGCCCGCTCCCTCATTCCAAACTGAAATCTTTGCCTCCTCAGGATCCCTCCCAGCCTTCGCTCCGTCGTTTACTGCCGTTCTATCTCGGAGGGAGGCCAGTGCCCACTCCCTCCGCACTGACCCTCCGACTGCGCCCGCTCCCTCATTTCCAAACTGAAATCTTTGCCTCCTCAGGATCCCTCCCAGCCTTCGCTCCGTCGTTTACTGCCGTTCTATCTCGGAGGGAGGCGAGGCAGAGTGGGAGTTCGCCTGGAGGATGCTGGAGGTTGCTCGGAGCTCAGCGGAGGCCGAGTCCCTGCGGTACAGCCTGGCCTGCAGCATGGACGACCAACTCCTGACCAGGTAAGATGGCGGCTGACGGCCTAGCAGTAATCCCGCAGCCAAGGGCTAGTCTGCAAGGCTCAAATCCCGGTTTGCTTGGCTGAATTCCAATTCACTCAAACCCGCAGTGAGAAAAATCATCATGGAAACCCAGCTGGATCACTCCTACCGATTGTGGAAGCTCACCGGCCTACAAGGAGTCAGATCCGACTCGGGACGTTAAATCTTCTTTCTGCCTCCACAGACACGGCCCGACCTTCTGAGTTTGTCCAGTGCTCTCTGTTTGTGATTTCCACCTTTCGAAGAGTCTGTTTTTGTCTGTTCTGGCCTACACAGTAATGCGGTTGTCTCTGGGGAATGGACAATTTATGGCGGCATCATCACTCACGAGTGAATTGTTTTAAAAAAGTTACGTGGTGACAGTTGCCATCATGTAGTAGGCCCAGGCCTACCCCTACTACAGGCCTCAATTCCCATCACAGTCTAATCACTCACTCGGCCTCTGGTCATCTCTAGAGTAAGTCCCAATTTTTAGGACAATCTATTCACTCTCTAGGCCCAAACCTACCTCTGGAGCAGGGCTCAATGCTCATCACAGTCCTGTCGCTCACTAGGCCTCAGGCCATCTCTGGAGTAGGCCTCAACATTCAGGACAGTCCATTCACGCTCCAGGCACAGGCCCACCCCTGGTGTGGGCTTCAATTCCCATCACAATCCTGTCAATCACTAGGCCTCAGGCTACCTCTACAGTAGGCCTCAATGTTCAGGACAATCCATTCACTCTCTAGGCCCAGGTCTACCCCTGAAGCAGACCTCAATTGTCATCACAGTCCAGTTGCTCAGGATACCCCTAGAGTAGGCCTCAACTTTTAGGCCTACTCTCGAGCCCCAGGCCTACCCCTGGAGCAGGCCTCAATTCTCCTCACAGTGCTGCCACTACAGCAGGCCTCCATTACCATCACAGTCCATTTTCATCAAATTCCCTGTAAACCTCCTGCCTATAACCTTAAAATTATACTCCCTCATTACTGACCCTGTAAGTAAAGGCTATAGCCACTTTCTATGCTCCCTAACAGCCCCAGCCTGTTCAGCATCTCCCTGTAGCTCAAATCCTCCAACCCTGGCAACATCCTTGTAAATCTTTTCCGAACCCTTTCAAGTTTCACAACATGGGCGGCAC
>NW_025166489.1:0-1670 GCF_004010195.1 Chiloscyllium plagiosum
CTTCTTAATCAATGCACTGGTGTGGTCTGTACTATTGGCCATGTTGTACAGATAGCTAGTGGATTACAGAGAGCTGCATAGTATTCCCTCCTGGACAGATTGCTGAATTGTACTGAGCCTGGTCTGCATAGTGCTCCGTGCTGAGCAGATATCTCATCTGATCTGATACGTATCTGGTCTGGAACTGTGGGGTGGATTGTGAATCTGATATAATTCCTGATAGAGTTATCACTCATCTCGCTCGGCGCATTCCGCTGTCAAAACCTGTGTTCCTGAAACTTATTGTCCATTAAATGATTATCCAATTAAAACATGAATATCTGTCCTTCTTGTTATGGATCCAAACAGATGCCTCTCATAATATATGAAGAAGGTCATCTCGACTCCAACGTTTTCTTATTTTAACGTAATTGTGAGGTGCTGTGTTTCAGATGCAATTCGTTTCGTCAAAATATTTGACATTAAGCAAAACGCAATTTATTCCAACGCTGTAGACAAAATACAAAAAAAACAAGAGGAACTTGGAATAATTTAATTTATTGGAAAACTTAACATAATAATAGGTTATTTAATTACTAAACAGTATCTGCTCCAATATGGTAACATCCTAGAAACACACACTTGTCCAAACACCAATTCAGGAAACATATTGTCTGATATGCAGTTCTCCAATCCAGGTGGAATGAACATCAAAAGCCAATTCTGAGAGAAATCTAGAATATGTAGCAGCCGGGAGAGATTTACTGCCTTCCAGTCCTGCTCAGACCCCAGCAATAACTGGTGAAAGGTCAAACTAAGAATCCAGGTTCAGTGAGAGTTTGACCATCACTCTACAGGACCAGGCCACGGCTGAAAGGACAACAAGGAATGGACTGTATCTAACCGTCGATACAACTGAAGTAGGTCTCTCAAAAATTCCTAAACCCACCTAAGCCATGCAATGTTGGTAAGATAAGTGTCAAAGTTAAATAGAAATAAATAAAGCCAAATGATGCAGCAGGCCTGGTAATCAGACTCAGCCTGAGGAGCCCAGCAATTCCTGCCCTGCCAAATCAGAGGCGAATCACTGAGCTAGTAAAGAGCAAGCATCATCTCTCTTCCTCCACTCTAACTTTACGATTCGTGACGTGCCATTAGCCCGATAGTCAGCGATGTCAACATCTCAGGAAGGCCACGTTTTATTGTCATTTGTCAGGGCTGTTGCGAAAGGGATTAAATTGAGCTGTTTGTTCGGTGACTGTGATTGATGTCAGTCTTCATGGATCCTGAGTGTGTCCCTGGAGGCTTTCCTTTTCTATTAATAAGGGACTTTCTTCAACGTGTTATCTCACAGCATCAGCGGCAGTGTCATCCTCAAGATGATTGGGATCAGCAGCTACAGAGAAAGGTAGAGGAAGACAATCTTAGAACAACAGACTGGAATGTTCCAACAATGAATCAGAATCTGAAAACATTACACTGGAATGCTCCAACAACGGATCAGAATCTGAATGCTTTAGACTGGAATATTCCAACAATGGACAGGAGTTTATCTTTGGGTCTTTACTGGCTTTCTCAGGATTGGCCATAGTTAGACTTGCGGATACGAGCCATTCAAGAGGGTTATTATCCCATCCTCGCTATTATTGGTGTTCCTAGTAAGCCAAACTCTGCCCATTCTATAAACGATG
>NW_025166490.1:0-1670 GCF_004010195.1 Chiloscyllium plagiosum
AGGAGCTAGTCAACTGGACAGAAAATTGGGCTTCATGGTAGGAGACTGAGGGTGAAGGGAGACATATTGTTTTTTCTGACTGGAGACATGTGACCAGCGGTGAGGTGGGTCCCCTGTTGTTTGTTATTTGGATAAATGGTTTGGATGGGAATATTGTTAAGTAAGTTAAGTAGGTTTTTGGGTGACACTGAAATTGGTGGTAAACTGGGCAGTGATGAAGGTTATCTGTGATACAACAGGATTAACAGTACTGCTGGGATAGTGGTCTGAATAATAGCAGATGGAGTTTAATTAGATAAATGTGAAGTGTGTCATTTTGGTGAAACAAACCAGATTGGGACTTGTACAGTTAACGTTAGAGCCCTGGGTCGTGTTGTCAATCAGTGACCCAGTGACCCAGGTACACAGTTCTTTAAAAGTGGTGTCACAGATAGATAGGCAGGTGAAGAAGGCGTTTGGGATGGTTTCCTTCACTGGGCAGAGAATTAAGAGTAGGAGTTTGGACGTCATGTTGTATCTGTACAAGACATTGGTCAGGCCACCATAAAAGCATTACTGATCAGTGGGAAGAACTCATCTGGTTCACTGACTTCCTCTTGTGTAGAACATCTGAAATTCTAACTTGGCCTGGCTAACATGTGACTCCAGACCCACAGCAATATGGCTGACTCTGAGCTGTCCTCTGTGTAATTAGCAATGACACCCACGTCCCATGAATGAATAAACAAAAATACATATGTTCCTCCCTACCTCTGCAAACACCTCCAGCTGCAGCAATTCGTACTGGCTTTTTAAAACCGTTCAGGTCCTGACCACTCTCTATAACACTCTTACTACCTCCAGCACCTTCACATCTCCCTGTTCCTTTTGTGACATTAAACCCTTACACTGATTCCTCTTCCCACTGCCCAACTCCTGCGAGCAATCCCTTTGCAATCCCTTCAACACTTTCTCCTAAAACATTTTCTCACTTCAGGATTTTCAGTATTTTTGGTGATCTTCTAAGCCTCATAATCTAATATGATCCATTTTGTCCTGAGTGAGGGGCCGGAGGGAATTTCTTGCTGAGATTTTGTCTGTTTCAATGGAATGTTCGTTTGTTGAGTGATTTACACTTCCTTCAAACTATTCATTTACAGTCCCATATTTCAGTCGGTTTCGCCTCTTTGCCATGGTCAGTTCTCATCTCAAACCCGTGTAATTGGCTGGTTTTGTTTCTAGTTGTAGCTTGTCCTTTCTGTGGTTCACTTTAAAACTTTACATTTCTTTAAACTGCACTTTATCACAATTTCCCCGAGGATCTCACCACGTGACATTACTCATTCACTAAGTTTCATCACACATCGGTCGCTCTGAGATAGCACTGTCCCTAGCCAGTTGCACAATTTGTTATTCAAAGAAACACCGACAAAAACTTTTTCTTGAACTCCTCTTCCAATATCACTGTTGTCAGTGTGACTGTCCCAGATTATGTGAATATTGAAGTTTCCCAAAAATATCAAAATGCCTTTGTTAAAAAATTCCAATGAGTTCCTGTTTAATGCAGTGATGAGCAATGGAACGCAATTCGCTGGCCTAAAACTGTTCTGCTGCTTGTGTCCTTGGAAAGTAGTAGCCAGAATTTACATTGAGACTGTCTCTACTTCATGATCTGAGGTCAAATGCTTTCT
>NW_025166491.1:0-1670 GCF_004010195.1 Chiloscyllium plagiosum
TTTAGAGGAAAGGGAAGACTTTTTAGAATGGAGGTAAGGAGAAACTTCAGCCAGAGAGTAGCGAATCTATGGAATTCATTGGCACAGAAGACTGCAGAGGCCAGGTTACTGAGGATATTTAGACTTAGATAGCTAGGTTCTTGAGTATTGAGGGGATCGAAGGTGACAGGGAGAAAGCAGCAGAATGGCTCAGAAACTGATCAGCCACGATTGAATGGTATGAACAGACCTGATGGGCTGAATAGCCTACTTTCTACTCCTTTGCCTTATTGTCTCTTGCTGTCCAGGACACTGAGAATTGGGAGCAGGAGTCGGCCATTTGGTCTTTTAAGCCTGCACCAGCATTGAACAGATCACAAATGGATATGGACCTCCCTACATCGAGATGCAGAGGCTGGAACTTTTTTCACTGGAGCATCAGAGGTTAAGAGGTGTCCTTAGAGAGGGTTAAAAAATCATGAGGGGTATAGGTGAGATGAATGGCAGGTGTCATTTCAAGATTAGGGAGCAACTTTTAAAGTGAGAGTAGAACGAGTCTAAAGACATGAGGAGCACTTTTTTTTAAAGAAAAAGTGTGGTTGTTTGTGGAATGAATGTCTAGAGGAAGTGGTGGATGCAAGTAGTTACAATGTTTAAAATACATTTTGATAAGTACGTGAATAGGAAAGGTTCGGAGGGATATGGGCCAAACACAGGCAGATGGGATGAGTTTGTGAATATAGTCAGCGTGGATTAGTTGACCTGAAGGGTGTGTTTCTATGCTGTATGACTGTCACTGTTCTGTACTAGCCTTAAAACTATTTTCTTGCCTTCCCCAATAACCATCCACTTCTCTGTTGTTCAAAAATGATATGAACTCAGCCTTGAATATATTCAATGACCCCCGAACTGCAGGAAGACATCCCCACTTCTAAACTCAATTCCTCTTGCTCATATACCACTTGCCTTGCTGAATGCTTGCTGCACCTGTCTGACAACTGGCATTGACTGGTGTAGGAGGACGCTGAGGCTCCTTTGTCCATCCACACATCATTCCCGATGAAGGGCTCTTACCCGAAACGTCAACTTTCCTACTCCTTGGATGCTGTCTGACTTGCTGTGCTTTTCCAGCGCCACACATTTTGACTCTGATCTCCAGAATTGCAGTCCTCACTTTCTCCACTTCCCAATATATCACCATTTAAACAATACATCTCATTTCTGCTTTGTTTTTTCCACAGCAAAGACTATAACTTCACCCTGTGGTACTGCACTTGCCAGGTGTTTGAGGCACAGACACCTGGCAAGTGCAGTACCACAGAGTCTGTCCTCTTTCTGGATTCACTCCCTTTCTTCTCAGTTGCTGCAATTCAACAATTGGATCCCAGCATGAAAATAAAAGAAATAGAAAAGGCAGTGAGAGAAGAGTGTGCTGTTGGACAGAGGAAGGAAATTACAGTCTTGGATGAATCTCAATCTTCATTCAGAGAGAGAGGAGCAGCAATAGCTTCAGAAGCTCATGGGTCAAGATTAGAGTGGTGCTGGAAAAGCACAACTCAGGCAGCATCCGAGGAGCAGGGGAACGGCAAAAGAAATTCATGCACCATTTTTAGACAGATAGAAGTATGTGCAGTTTTTTGCAGACACCGACGAACATTCGCAGCGCTTGCTGACACCGAGGAGCACGTGCA
>NW_025166492.1:0-1670 GCF_004010195.1 Chiloscyllium plagiosum
TCCAGTTCTCCACTGGCTTTCCAATGAGAGTAGGCAGAACGCCTACTAGTGAATCAGCTATATCATTTGCAAGGACAGATGTTATCCCTGGAACTGAGAATTTGTGGTCCAGTACTCCTACCACACATTCTCCACTCTTCTCTGGGCTCTCTAGCCTCACTTTACATAACTGAGCACTTTTTGTCTCACCATGAATTCCTGCTACTCGCACATTTTCTAGCAATAGTCCCTCAGGAGTACATGTCTCCTCATCCCTCAGCATTACAGACTGAGAAGATCATGTGTCCCTTAATATTGGAACCTCCATATCTATTACACCTGGCCTATGTGAATAAACTTTACCCTTGCATGTAGATGTTTTAAGCAGATCTAGCACGTCCTCGTTGATCAACTCTGACCATCTTGAAAACTCTGACGCAGTTTTCTAACTTACCTTGAGGTTTTTGTTACCTTCCAACAAATCTTACAGTCTTCTCTGGTTTTCCTACGTTTGGTTTTCTCCTCGCACAACAACTCTGCGATTTTGCGTGGCTCACTTTATTATAATGAAAACGCCGGGGTCTTTTATCTTGTTTGTTCCTCTCAAGGATTTCCTTTTTGACCCTGTGGTAAATTCGCCTTATGATCTTCACTGAGATTTACTTTTCCCTTTCCACTTGAGGACATCTCTTTGCTCCAATTTCTATTTCAGTTGGACTGAAATTTATTCTGGAATCCAAACCGTGTTTATGGAACAGCTTATAATCATCAGCCACTTCCGCTGCTACGCTTGATGTTATCACTCTCTGTTCTTCCACATGAATTCCCACAACTTCAGGCAGTGAATTTATGAATTACTTCAAAATAATTACCTCTCCAAGGGCATCATAGGTTGCTTGATTTTTAAAGCTCTTATCCATCTATCGAAGTTACTCTGTTTGATCCTTTCAAATTCAATGTATTTGTTCGATTCCTGAAACGTTGTCTATAGGCTTATGGTACAAGCTCATATGCAGTTAAAATGGCTTTTTTCAGCTCCTCATATTCCGCAGATTCCTTCTCTGATAGGGATGCGAATACCTCACTAGCCCTACCTACAAATTTCGTTTGGATCAACAAAACTCTTATTGCCTCTGGCCACTGCATCTGTTTAGCCACCTTTTCAAATGAGTTGAAAAAGACTTCCACATCCTACTCATCAAATTGAGACAATGCTTGTAATTGGCTAGGCTTCTCACTACCTGGGGCTTGCTTATCCTCACTCTCTTCCTCACTAACTCTGCCCCAACATTTATCTCCCGCCTTCTACGCTGACTTTCTTTTTTAAGTGTCAGTTTTTGCTGTTCAAAAGCTGTCTCTTTCTTTCTCCTCTGCTGCTCTCTACTTTTCCCTTTGTTCTGCTTTTAATCGTAACTGAAACTGTTTCACTTCTGCTGCCCATTCCTTACCTCTCACCGCTAAATCAGCTGCTTCCTTTACAATTGAATTCTTACCAACTGCATAGATTCTGATGGTTTCTCCAGCAAGTTTAATTGATGACTAACGGCTACAACTAACTCTCCTTTCCTCACAGAAGCAGGCAGTTCTCTTCCAGCCTCTCTGCTAATTCAAGAAACTTGGTCTTATTCATTTTCTTGAAAACTTCCAGTCACTGCATTCACATGCAGAAAACTTTTGGCGACTGAAAGAGG
>NW_025166493.1:0-1670 GCF_004010195.1 Chiloscyllium plagiosum
CTCCGACAGTGTGATGCTCCTTCAGCACTGACCCCCAGACATTGTGATGCTCCATCACAGTACAGCACTCTCTCAGCACTGACCCTCCGATAGTGCGACGCTCACTCAGCACTGACCCTCCGACAGTGCGAAGTTCCCTCAGCACTGACCCTCCGACAGTGTGATGCTCCCTCAGCAGTACCCTCCGACAGTGCGACGCTCTCTCAGCACTGACCCCCCGACAGTGTGACGCTCCCTCAGCACTGACTCTCTGACAGAGTGATTCTCGCTCAGCACTGACCCTCCAACAGTGCGACACTCCCTCAGCACTGACCCTCCGGCAGTGCAGCACTCCCTCAGCACTGCCACTCTGACAATGTGGTGTTCCCTCAGCACTGACTCTCTGACAGCGTCCGCTCCCTCAACTCTGGCCCTCTGACAGCACCCACCCTTCGACAGAGCCCGCTTCCTCAGCACTGACCACCTGACAGTGCCCACTCCCTAAGCACTGACCCTCTGACAGTGCCCGGCCCTCAGCGCTGACCCTCTAATGGTGTGGCATTCCCTCAGCACTGACCCTCCAATAGTGGGATGCTCCCTCAGCACTGACTCTCCAACAGTGGGACGCTCCTTCAGCACTGATCCTCCGACAATATGATGCTCCTTCAGCACTGACCCTCTAACACTGTGATGCTCCCTCAGCACTGACTATCCGACAGTGTGACGCTCACTCAACACTGACCCTCCAACAGTGTGACGCTCCCTTAGCACTGATCCTCCGACAGTGCGGTACTCCCTCAGCACTGACCCTCTGACAGTGCGCTATCCTCTCAGCACTGACCATACGACAGCGTGACACTCCCTCAGCACTGACCCTCCGACAGTGTGACACTCCCTCAGCACTGACCCTCCGACAGCACGGTACTCCCTCAGCACTGACCTTCTGACAGTGTGATATCCTCTCAGCACTGACTATCCGACAGTGTGACACTCACTCAGCACTGACCCACCAACAGTGTGACACTCCCTCAGCACTGACCCTCCAACAGTGTGACACTCACTCAGCACTGACCCTCCAACAGTGTGACACTCCCTCAGCACTGCCCCTCCGACAGTGCGGTACTCCCTCGCACTGACCCTCTGACAGTACGCTATCCTCTCAGCACTGACCATCTGACAGTGTGACGCTCACTCAGTACTGACCCTCTGACAGTGTGACACTCCCTCAGCACTGACCCTCCGACAGTGTGATGCTCCCTCAACACTGACCCTCTGACAGTACAGCACTCTCTCAGCACTGACCCTCTGACAGTACAGCACTCTCTCAGCACTGACCCTTTGACAGTACAGCACTCCCTCAGCACTGCACCTCCGACAATGTGACACTATGTCAGCACAGACCCTCCAACAGCATGGCACTCCCTCAGCGCTGACCCTCTGACAATGTGGTACTCCCTCAGCTCTGACCCGCCGACAGTGTGACAATCCATTTGTGCTGACCCTCTGACGGTGCAGGGCTCTGTCATCACTCACCCTCTCACAGTGCCCGCTCCTTTAGTACTGACCTTCTGACAGTGAAGCCCTCCCTCAGCACTGGCATCTCGACAGCGCCTGCTCCCTCAGCACTAACCCTCTGACAGTGTGATGTTCCTTCAGCACTGACCCTCCGACAGTGTAATGCTCCCTCAGCA
>NW_025166494.1:0-1670 GCF_004010195.1 Chiloscyllium plagiosum
AAATATCTGCAATTGCAATTCTAATTTTTCCTGATAGTCCAAGGTCAATTGTTGAAAAAACAAACCATCTGACGTCCTTGAAGGAAGAAAACTGCTATTCTTACCTGGTCGGGCCTCCATATGACTCCAGACACTCTGCAATACGGATGAGTCTCAACTGACCGCTGTGCAATAAATACTGCTGAGCCAGCGACGCCCTCATACTGTAACAGAATATAAGAAACATTCGTTCGGCCCTAGCTAGAGTACTGTGTGCAGTTCTGCAATTCACAGTATAGCATGGATGTGATCGCACTGGGAACGTTGCATGAGAGATTCAATGGGGGGTTGCCTGGGCTGAAGAGTTTCAGTTATGAGGAATGATTGGACAGACTGGGGTTGTTTGTCACTGAGCAGGGGAGTTTGGAGAAGACATGACTGAGATGTATAAAATAATGAGGAATGTGGATAAGATAGACTGAAAGAAACGTTTCTCATTGATGAGACGGGAACTCCAGACCATGGTAACTGACGTTGAATCAGTAGAACAATCATTGATTCAGCTGAAATCTGCACTAATCTCCGATTCTGGTGGGATTCAAACCCACAAAACTTGAATCGCCAAGCGATTTCGGGAAAAGGCAGAAAGGTTTGAGTAGATGTGCGGAAATGGTCAGAGAGGCGGAAACCCTTCCAACCTGAAAAGAAATTCAGATGTGAATTTGTGATGACAAGACATGCAAGACTATGGGCTAAACGATGGAAATCTTGATTCAGGACGTTAAGCAGTTGTGTTGGACAAGTTCGGCCACAACAGGCTGAAGGGCCTCCTTCAATGTTGTTGTCCTCCATAGTATCATGGTTAGTGTCCCGGCCTGTAACAGGGCTCAATTCTCCGCTGGGGTATCGTAAAGGTTTTAAACCAGTCGCTCTGTTCCCCAGTGAAGGTTATTAATGCCTGGCCTTCCATTCTCGATGGGATATGTCACAGGAAGGAAACTGCTGTCTGAATCAGCTGGGGAAGGACTGTATCACCCGCTAAGACAGAATGTCAGTGAAAGTGCAAACACGTAACTTCTGCAAACTGCACATTGTGTTTGTGTTGCAATGAAAACCATTATATAGAGTTGTTCCTGACTGATATGCTTATTTAAAACAGGAATCTGAGGAAGAAAACAGAGTAAACCCATTCAGATCTGAGTGCAGAAACATTTCCAAAAGCACTAATGAAGTTGTACAGCGTAGAAGCGCGTTTGGATGCACTGAATTATGGTTGATGGGCGCAGCTTGCTTTCATAAGTCTGAGTTACCAGTGTATCAAATCATTACACATGATACAGATGTTGCTCAGTGTGATGGTACATTTGCTCCGTGGTTCGCACTGCTGTTAAGTCTGTAGGTTAGGTGGATTGGTCATATTAAATTGCGCAGTTATGTCCAGGGAGTGATTTCAGTAAGTTAAGTGAATTTGCCATGGGTAACGCAGTGATAAGATCAGCAGTCACACGATGACAGATTTTATTCCAGTCAGTTTATTTGAATACACTAGCCAGAGGGCTGTTCCTTCTTCGGGTGAATTATACGGGATAGAGAGGGGGGACTAGGTCTGGGTGAGACTCTCTTTAGTGTGTCCCTACAGACTCGATTGGCTGAATTGCAGGGAATCTGTGATTCTATCAGAGAGGACACTG
>NW_025166495.1:0-306 GCF_004010195.1 Chiloscyllium plagiosum
AAAGAAATTTCTGCGCTTGCAAACATAAATGAGATATATCAAATCAATGTGATGCACTTTGGAATGTGCACAGCCACAACATTTCAAAGACTCACAAACAATGTTGTAGATGTTTGAACAAACTGTGCAGTCTGTTTGGTCAATGTAGTGGTGTTTCGCAAACCCTGGTATGATCACATTGTGCAGTTGGCAGAGCTATTTGAACCGTTACAAGAGGTGAATTTGGCAATAACATTATAGAAAAGAAAAGACACGAAAGCAGTGGTGACATTCTTGGGATAGCACTGGTCCTGGAAAGTTGATCCC
>NW_025166495.1:399-1670 GCF_004010195.1 Chiloscyllium plagiosum
TGTATTTTTAAAGGAGAGCGGAAGGTAACACGGACATATAGAAGGACACAGTGAACGAAAGTCTCCATATGTAACATTTGGTGGTGACAAATACTTTGCACGTTGTTGCCATGCAACTAACAAATTTAATCCCAGCAAATCAATTTCAGTCATACCCCAGATAACAAAGACCAATCGAATTTGAATTTTACTATTTGGCATGGCATCAAACCAATGAAATGATCCCATGTTTGGGGAATAAAATCAGACATTTTGAATAGATCAGCAGAGAATAGCAATGGCTACCAATAAACAGACTGTCAGCTATATAGTTGTCTAAAAACAAATTTATGCAGCAGGACATCAAAGTCTAACTCGAGAAACCCACAAAGAAAGGACTCGAGAAACCCACAAAGAAAGGGCTACATCTGGATATGATAACGGGTTTTCAATTTGATTTTTCCATAAATTTAGGAGGGAATGTATCGGACCAGTATTGCTGAGTGATTGTTAACGGTAGTTTGAAGAGTAAGTTGTAATTAGTTTTTGGTTTTAGTATTCTGTTTCAGACGTCAAGAATAAAATTTTTAATTTTCACTTGAAATGTTCCCCTTTGGGATGATTGTTTGCCTCTCGAAATTTAACACAATGTGGCAAGTGGTAAGGTTCTGTGTGTGTCAGACTTAGAATTATATAAATTATAAGAACGTTTTAACCCGTGTCATAACAAAGTCTTCATGTCTTTCTCCACGATAAACACAGGGAAGAAATATTCATTGCGAACCTCGCCCATTTCCTGCAGTTCCACAAAAAAATGCACATTCACACTCTTACTCTTGAGAGGTCATAATCTTTCTGTGATTATTCTTTTTATTTAATGTATTTAGAGAATTTCTGAGTTATCTCTCTGATTCTCTCAGCCAAAGCTATCTTGTGCCTTTTTTCCCTCTCCTGATTGCCTTCATGAATAGACTTTTTTTTCCACTGCAAACTTTTAGGGACTCCCTTGACCACAGTTGCCTTTACGTTGAACATAACGCCTTTATTCCTTTATTGTTGATCTTCTGTTCAAGAAAGTAACGAGTGACATTTCAGAAAACTAAAGAAAGTCAGCATTGCACTGACATAGGAAGCTGTTGGAGAGTATTTTAATGGAAAAGTCTTTGGACGTTTCGAACCGCCTGGCCTAATTAGACACAGTTACCATGCCATTGCGCAGGCAAGGTCATGTCTTACTAACATGATTGAATGTTTCGATAAGGTGATGAAACTGTTCGTTTATGGTAGAGCTG
>NW_025166496.1:0-1670 GCF_004010195.1 Chiloscyllium plagiosum
GGGTCTCTCAGTCCAGATCACGCTCTCCCAAAGTCGCCGCGGCAACAAGGGGAAACTAGAGATCCCGAAATCAGCGAGGTGCATCTTTTCCGTTTCTCCAAGAATGCCGAGCGACCGGAGCTTGGGATCCCAGAACGAGCCCCCAAATCTGTCAGAAACAAGATTCAATAAAATTTAGACGAGACCACCAAAACTGGAAACAAGACAATTTATTGCGAACTTGCAAGTAAGGGCTTCAATTGCATAAGCAAATGGGCAAATTAGAACTCAGGTTA
This sequence comes from Chiloscyllium plagiosum, assembly GCF_004010195.1. Taxonomy (NCBI): domain Eukaryota; kingdom Metazoa; phylum Chordata; class Chondrichthyes; order Orectolobiformes; family Hemiscylliidae; genus Chiloscyllium; species Chiloscyllium plagiosum. The sequence goes on from NW_025166496.1 coordinate 276, forward strand.
GTGTATAGTTATACCCTTTGAGCTGAGTGAGGTCATCTCTCCAGACTCCTAATTACCCAATCTCTCTTACTGTACCAGACCACTGCCCAGCTGCACTCCACCCTTATTACTTGCCCCTTCCCCAGGTTGGCAACCTTCCTCTATAAGTGCTGACACACATTTATTTTGTCGACAGTACATCAAGATCTGGTTTAACATTTTGTATCAATTCTGCTGGTACATTCCATCCTCGGACATTTCATTGACTTGTATCGTTTTGTGTACCTTAAGCATTTTGATTATCTCAGCTTTTTGCTGAAAGCATAAGTTTTTAAAAATAACTTTTTGTGATAATAATTACACACCAAAGTTAGTGTTTAATTAACCACAATTATACACAGAAAAGTAAAGATACTCTTCCCTAAATACCTGCAGGGTGAATAGTTCACTTTTCTGTATGCTTTTCCTATATCTGCAAAAACAACACTTTACCCCATTTCTAACAGACTATCATTAACTTCACAAGGGAACAGCTGTGAATGTTGCCACTTGGTGTCCTGTTCACACAGATTCACTGATGCTGAGACAAACGTTCTTAATTGCCTCACAGCATCCTGTTATCACTTGGTGAGCCCAGGTGTCCCTATCTTTAAGTTCTCTCCTCTTTCTGAGCCTTCCGGCCTGTTTATTTTCTAGTGCAGTAAATGTATTCAATAACTCAGCATTAATTTTAGTCTGAATGTTTAAAGGCAAGTTTTAAGGCTATAGACTTTCTCACCCAGATGCCCACACCCTCATTCCTCCCTTTGATTGCACCGAGATCACTGAAAGAGAAGGCTAATCCAAACGAATGCCCTTCAAGGTGGTCCTGCCATCAACATCCTGCAGAGCGGCACCACCAGCTTTGCAGCTCATCTGGTCATATTTATCATCGCCATCGACACGTGTGGGTGAGCCATCGGATCGCAAAAGGAGCATCTACTGGGGCAAATCTATATCACTAAGGGACCTCATAAGCCTAGCAATTAAACACCTAACAATACCAATACCGACAAACAGACATAGCTAAATTGATAAGCCAATTGGACCATGAGCCCGATCTGCAGTTTCCCCAACTAGTCCCTTCAGTCATTCTGGATCTCTGCTTGTATCTTAGTAATATTGCAAGTGAGATTGGGAATGCCCATCGTGCATTTATCTTGGACAATGGTGCAGACCTCACCCTCCTGGGGGAGCATATAGTCTAAGGCATACCAATTCTGCACAGAGTAAAGACACAGGTCTGATAATCCCAGTTTACTATGTTCCAGAGTCTCTTTAGTCTTATTTCCTCGAAAGGTCAGGCCTTCAAAGAGGGAGTTGCGGTTCTGTTGACTTGTCACTCCTGCCGATCCTTCCAAACTCAGCGTACTCTGG
>NW_025166497.1:0-1670 GCF_004010195.1 Chiloscyllium plagiosum
TGACTGGAACATCATTGGGTGGGACATGGATAAAGGGTGGTCACCGAAAGCTTCAGCAGTGTTCCCACTTTAAGGACATCCAGTTGTTAGAGAGTGAATTGTCTAGTTCTTGTGTTTATGTACCTGTTTAATGGCCTGTAAACAGGATCGTGTATCTAACCAAGCTGCAGTTATTGAACAATCTGTCCGTTGTTTTATCAGATTTTGATAATCTGCTTTGAGGATATCGATGGGATACCTTAAAACCAAATCATTGGGGGTTAAATAACCATTGGCAATTGAAGCAATCTGTAAAATAACTGTCCAGGAGCTGTTTTTGCCAGTTTTGGCTGTTGGGACGGCACCAGCCTACACTGTCTGTGGAAACGATTCTTTTTTGCAGTTAAGACGGAGATACGTCGAGATGTTTTCAAAGTGTTTTCTGCACACCGAAATGTCCAGAAGAGTACTGGACGCATGACGATACTATGGTACAGCATGGCGCCATACTAGTTATTCGTGAGACCAGACGGCGGGGTCTGAGATACAGCCCCAAGTATCACTGTCGCAAAAGTCCCCAAACACAGTAATGATTTGAAGGTGCTGGGGTGGACAAAGTTAAAAATAACACGACACAAGGTTGCCGTCCAACAGGTTTATTTGGAAGTACAAGCTTTCGGAGCGATGCTCCTTCATCAGGTAGCTCGGGGGCAGAATCATATAATTTATAGAATATATTTAATTTGTGGTTGTATTCAGTGTGTGTGAGAGCAGTAAGTCGGGGCAGGAACTGTGGAAACTCAGCAATCAAACAAAGCACCTTCCCCAGGAGAGATGATGGAATTCAGAGAGAACTTGTGGAATTTGCTGTGTTTTTTCTCTGTTTATGAATGCAACATGGCATTCCAGAAAAGCAATACGCCACTGAACGCTGTAGATTTTCCGGGCAGCCGTTATCAATGCATTCTCCTCCCAAATATTTGCAGGAACCTAAAAATCCAAGCAGAAAATGTCTTTAGTGAGAATCCTGTGCTCAGAGAGAGGTAGAGCAATGAGGACAGAGAAGCAGAGACTGTCAGTAACTTTGTGTTCACACTGAACTGCTCATGAACGTTAAACGGTCAGGATTGCACTCACTCCCTCCTGGTGTCTTACCCTTCACCCTCACACGCTTTACCCAGTGTGGAATCCGAGTTGTCTCCCGCCAGAAATAACACCATTATACACGCCTTCAAACTGAAGTCAGCTCAGATATCGATGTCGAACCTTTTTCTTGAACACAATGCTCCAAAGAGGTTCAGAGACCAGGAAGTGCTGCTGATTGGTCAGTACCGTATTACCTGAAGCAGGTCTTGAAAAGTCAGCTGACAGGGAACTTCCAGGAATTTCCAATAAACCATCTGAGGATTTCCAGCAATGCAGCTGTGGTCTGGTGCGTGCTGCACGGTTGAAAGTCGGCGGTTTGCTCAGCCAGAATCTCAACGAGACATTTTTATGCTCCCATATCTTACACTATTTAGCACTTTGTCACGCATTGGCATCGATACGAGACTATTGTATGAATAAATGAAATAGACTTGTCTGAAATAAGGTTAAAAATCACACAACACCAGGTTATAGTCCAACAGGTTTAATTGGAAGCACTAGCTTTCGGTGCCACGCTCCTTCATCAGGTGATAATCCGAAAGCTA
>NW_025166498.1:0-1670 GCF_004010195.1 Chiloscyllium plagiosum
GTCAGTGGGTCAGTACTGAGGGAGTGTCGCACTATCAGTGGGTCAGTACTGAGGGAGTGTCGCACTGTCAGAGGGTCAGTACTGAGGGAGTCCCGCTTTGTCAGAAGGTTAGTGCTGAGGGAATGTGTGTGTCTGTTTGAGTGTCTCCATATTTGTGTGTGCATGTATGTGCCTATGGCTGTGTATTCATGTCGGTATGTTTGCGTGTGTGCAAGATTGAGAGTGTGTGTGTATGCATGTGAGAATGAATTGATGTGTGTGTATATGTAGGTATGATTACCTGTGTGAGAGTGAGCATACGTGTGTGTGTGCAAGTGCATATGTGTGTGGGAGTGAGCGTGGGTCCGTGTCTGTCTGAATATGGGTGGCTGTGTCAGTGTCTGTGTGTGTGTGTGTTAGTTTATATGATTGTCAATGTGCGTCTGTCGGATAAAGAGACCAATAAACACATCAGCTGTTTCGAAAGAGAATCTGGGCTGATGTCGAGGGGGCAGGGGTTTCTGTCAAACTTCGGTCAGATCAGGAACATGCTGACCGCTACTTGGAGAGAGGTCGCTGATGGAGCATGTCTCTGAATAATGCAGCCTGTCGGTGGGGGTGCTTACCCCGTGAATGGCTACAAATTAATGGCATTCATTCCTGCCCTGCCTCCTGATGTTATCACAGTCCCACATCACACACTGCCTTTGATCATGGCTTTGTTGATCCAGACTCGATCTCACTCCCTTCATGTTTTGACTAGCCTGCTCGTCAGTGGGAATGGGCCCACTGGCCAGAATGAGTCAGGGAGGCCTCTCTGATACCGACACCCAGCATTGCATCACGGTTAACCCCTCTCACGTCGAAGGAGAGAAGTCACTCGCTGCCCGAGTTGATTTTGCAGACCAACGGACGCCCGAAGTGGAATAATCTGCTTCATGAGAGTTTAGCTGCAGCCATCAAGGTGCTTGTTGGACGGTTGGAGAGAGCTGTGTAGAGTCGTACTGCAGGGCAACGGATCCTTTGGTGCACGTTGACCATCATCCCAAACTAAACACAACCAGCTGATGAAAGGGCAGCGCTCCGAAAGCTAGTGCCACCAAATAACCCAGTTGGACTATAACCTGGTGTTGTGTGATTTTTATCTCTATACCCCCCAGTCCAACATGGGCACATGGGCAAATCATAACCTAGTCCCACCTGCCTGCCCCTGGCCCATATCCCTCCAAAACTTTCCTATTCATGGACTTAGCCAAATATCTTTTAAACGTTGTAACTGTACTCTCATCCACCACTTCCCCTGGCAGTTCATTTCACTCGCGATCCAGTCAGTAAGTTGCCCCTCATGCCCTGTTAAAGTGTTTCTGCTCTCACCTTGGAAATACACCCCCTCGTTTTGAAATCCCCCACCCGAGGGAAAAGTCACCTGCCATTCACCTCATCTACTCCCCTCACAATTTCATAAACCACTATAAGGTCACCCCTCAACTTCCTGCGCTCCAGGGTGAACGATGAGGACTGTACAGAGGGAGCATTACTCTGTACCTAACCCCGTGCTGTCTCTGTCCCTGGGAGTGTTTGATGGGGACAGTGTAGAGTAAGCTTTACTCTTTATCTAACCCCGTGCTGTCCCTGTATTGGGATTGTTTGATGGGGCACAGTGTAGAGGGAGCTTTACTCTGTATCTAACT
>NW_025166499.1:0-1670 GCF_004010195.1 Chiloscyllium plagiosum
GCAGATTTCAGAGGTAGCTTCTTTCCTCAGACCATAGTAAGGGTGTGAATACCCTTCGTGCAAAAGTACCAAACTCTTCAATTTTAGGGCGAGAGTCTGGTGCTGGAAAAGCATAGCAGGTCAGGTAGCATCCGAGAAGCAATAGATCGACGTTTTGGGTAAAAGGTCTTCTGCAGGACAGTTCTGCTGAATTCTGCCTGATCTGCTATGCTTTTCAAGCACACCACACTGGACTCCAATCTCTAGCATCTGCAGTACTCGCTTTTATCCTCTTCAAACTTCAGGGCATTTAAGTGGTCATTTGATAAATAGATGGATGGCATTGGTACAGAGTCGTTGAGATAGGCTTAAGGTTGCTTTCAGAGGTCGATGCAACTTCGAGGGCCGAAGGGCGTGTACTGTGCTGTATTGTTCAATATTTTATGTTTTGTTTTCTATGTACTATGTTATATGCTCCATGCCCTAACTTCAGCAGAAACAGGCCCCCAAACTGCATCATTCGATCATCAATTTAAAAAAAAGAATTCATCTCTTTGACGGAGCTTAACAGGAGAGTTGATTTGAAACCAAATCGTATGGCTGAGATGGATGGACATTATGAAACATGTGCATATTCACAGTAAACTCCAGTCTCTGTCATTACTCATGAACTTGCTGTTGCTTCAGCATTTTGGATATTGCAGCGAATCCCTTCCCACACTGAGTGCAAGTGTATGGCCTGTCCCCAGTGTGAGGTCGCTGTGCATTTGAGATGAACATTCGAACTCACTCCCACAGTGATAAAAGCCGAACGGTCTGTCATTAGTATGAACATGTTGACGGGACATTCAGAGCTCCAGAGCATTTTCAGTACTTGGCACAGTCTGAAAAATTTTCAGGTCCGTCCTTTGTGTGAATTCGCTGTTGTTTGAGCAGGGTGGATTTCCGATGAAATGTTTTCCCACATTTTGAACAAGTCAATGGTCCATCCCAGTATGGATCTGCTCGTCTTCAATGAGATCAGATGATTGTTTGAACAAATTTCCTCAGTGAGAGAGCCTGAATAATATTTCCTCACGGTGTGCATTTCGATGGGATATCAGTGACCCAGAGATTTTAAAGCATTTCCCATCTTCTGGACAATTAAATGGTTTGTCATCTGTGTGAAATAGCTACTGATTCAGCAGGGTGGTTGATGGTGTGAATGCTTTCCGACAGTCGGAACAGAAGAATGACCTCTCACCACTGTATTTATGTTGTGAAAGGGCAGATGTTCTGTTGAAGCCTTGTCCACACGGACAGCACGTTTACGGTTTCTCCCCGCTGTGAATGATGTTTTTCCCTTCCATGTTCAAAATCCATGATATTCAGGCTATAAAAAATTGTATCTGGGTCAGATACAGAAGTGATGTTTGGTTTTAAGACTCCTCACTGCAAATCATCCTCCCCTGTTAAATTAGTTGAAAACATTTTTAAAAAGGGACTGGTGAGAGCCCAGTAAAAGAAGAAAACATGATAAGTGGAGGTGAAGAATGGGCAATTCAACCGATACAGTCTGATCTCACCATTCAATGAGATCAGGGCTGATGTGATAATCGTCAGCTCGACTTTCCTGCCTTTTTTACTTAGCCTTGATTTCCTTCCTAATTAAAAATCTATTTCTCTCAGCCTGAGATACACTGATCAGCTAA
>NW_025166500.1:0-1670 GCF_004010195.1 Chiloscyllium plagiosum
CAGATATGTGGAGATTGGTGTCAGTGACTGTGGTTTGGTTTATATCAGACATCGGGAGATTGGTGTCTGTGACTGTGGGGCTGGTTTATATCACATAGGGGCAGATTTTTGTCAGGGACTGTGGGTTCTGTTTATATCAGACAGGGGGAGATTGGTGTCAGTGTCTGCCGAACAGGTTTCTATCAGACATGGGGTAGATTGGTGTCTGTGACTGTGGAGCTGGTTTATATCAGACAGGGAGTGATTGGTGTCTGTGACTGTGAGTTAGTTTATATCAGTCAGGGGGAGAATGTTGTCTGTGTCGGTGGGGCTGGTTTATATTAGATAGGGGGCGATTGGTGTCAGTGACTGTGGGTCTGGTTTATATCAGACAGGGGAAGATTTGTGTGAGGGACGGTGCGGCTTGTTTATATTAGACGGGGGAGATTGGTGTCAGTGACTGTGGGGCTGTTTTATAGCAGACAGAGGGAGATTGGTGTCAGTGTCTCTGGATCTGGTTCATATCAGACGGGGGAGATTGGTGTCAGTGATTGTGGGTTGGTTCTTATCAGACCGGAGGAGATTTGTGTCAGGGACTGTGGGTCTGGTTTATATCAGACAGGAGGAGATTAGTGTCAGGTCCTGTAGAGCTGTGTTATATCAGACAGGGGTAGATTTGTATCAGGGACTGTAGAGCTGGTTTATATCAGTCAGGGGGATATTGGTGTCATTAACTGTGAGTCTGGTTTATATCAGACAGGGGGAGATTGGTGTCAGTGAGTGTGGGGCTGGTTTATATCAGACAGGGGTAGATTGGTGTCAGTGACTGTGGAGCTGGTTGATATCAGACAGGGGGAGATTGGTGTCAGTGACTGTGGTGCTGGTTATATCAGACAGGGGGAGATTGGTGTCAGTGTCTGTGGGCTGGTTTATATCAGACAGAAGGAAATTGGTGTCTGTGACTGTGCGGCTGGTTTATATCACATAGGGGGAGATTTGTGTCAGGGACTGTGGGTTCTGTTTATATCAGAGAGGGGGAGATTGGTGTCAGTGTCTGTCGAACTGGTTTCTATCAGACATGGGGGAGATTGGTGTCTGTGACTGTGGAGCTGGTTTATATCAGACAGGGGGAGATTGGTGTAAGTGACTGTGGAGCTGGTTTATTTCAGGCAGGGGGAGATTGGTGTCAGTGACTGCGGAGCTGGTTTATATCAGACATGGCGAGATTGGCGTCAGGGTTTGTGGGTTTGGTTTATATCAGACAGGGAGTGATTGGTGTCTGTGACTGTGGGTTGGTTTATATCAGTCAGGGGGAGATTGTTGTTTGTGTCTGTGGGGCTGGTTTATATTAGATAGGGGGAGATTGGTGTCAGTGACTGTGGGTCTGGTTTATATCAGACAGGGGTAGATTGGTGTGAGGGACTGTGCGACTGGTTTATATTAATCAGGGGGAGATTGGTGTCAGTGACTGTGGGGCTGTTTTATAGCAGACAGGGGGAGATTGGTGTCAGTGTCTCTGGATCTTGTTCATATCAGACGGGGGAGATTGGTGTCAGTGATTGTGGGGCTGGTTTATATCAGACAGGGGGAGATTAGTGTCAGGTCCTGTAGAGCTGTGTTATATCAGACAGCGGTAGATTGGTATCAGGGACTGTATAGCTGGTTTATATCAGTCAGGGGGATATTGGTGT
>NW_025166501.1:0-1670 GCF_004010195.1 Chiloscyllium plagiosum
CCCCTCTTTCCCCACTCTCCTCCTCTCTTTTCCCCTTCACACTGCCCACTCAGCACTGAGTGACAGGGCACGTGCAGCACAGAAATGGCCCATTCACGTTACTCCAGGCTGAGCCACCACATTTGGGTTTTGTTGTGGCAGTGTTCAGCAGCACGAACAGATAACGACATGGAGCCATTGAGTCAAGTGCCAAGAAAAAGCTACCTAAGTCCAACTGATCACCAAATGTGACCTCAGTTCTCGCAGAAGTAGCTGCCATAAAATGCAGGTTTCAATTACCTGGAAAAAGAGCCACTCTGTGTCTGTGACTTGGAAATATATCACCATAGCCTCACTGTCACTGGGCCACATCCTGGAACTGCCTCCCTCAGGGCATTGTGGGTCAACCTACAGCAGGCCGCTCAACAATGCAGCTCGCCACTATCAAGGGTAACTAGGGACGAGTCATAAATGGTGGCCCAACCCAGTGATGTTTATGTTCCATGATAAATAAAAACACCCACGGTTTAATTCCAGCAAGAAATATTATATTCTTCAATTTTAAGCTTATGGTTCCTCCTCAGTCATTCTCCCCATCAAACCCTCAGCCAGTATCAGTTTTACTGCTCCTTCCTCTCTCTCAGTCAACCACTGTGGGGCTTTTGATGAAACTAAGACAACAGCAATGTGTCCGTCTCCATCTATAATCCCCTGTCAAGCTCGCTCACACCAAAGTTACCCAAGCATTCAACATTGCACCCACACCAAGCAGCTCTTTGAGAGCTCTCGACAACAGATCTTAGTCTCACATTTCTTGTAACCATTGCGCACTTTTAAACCTGAACTGTAAGTCAATAAAACTTACTAATAATATTCGAGAACAGCTTCTTTCCTGCTGTCATTAGACTGCTGAATGGACCTCGCTAAGTTCAAATAATGTTGACCTTGCTTCTGTGCACTTCCTGTGCATAGCCATTACACTGTACACCTCGCTCTGTCTGAGCACCCTATGGTCTGTGTGTCCTTGTTTGTTATGATCTGCCTGTACTGCTCGCAAAACAGAACGTTTCACTGTACTCAGGTACACGTGACCACAATAAATCAAACCAAGGCCAATCGAATTGTGTGTGAGATTCACCCCCAACCAATCTTCCCATTCACTTACTCAGCCTGGAAATGGTGACGTGACCCCATCTGTGCACGAACAAGCGTTGACACTAGTTAAATGCTTCACTAGTTGAGGAAGTTAACCAAGTATCCTTCACCCTCATCAACAATCCAATCACCTTTCAACACAAGGGCTGCAAAACACATCAGATCATTTCCGTTAGTGTTGAACCTCTGAGGAGTTTCATCTTCACTTGAAAGGCTACTAGATTCTCGACTTCCCATGTAGATGCGACAGTGAAGAAGGCCTCTTCCTCCTCGGGCGGCTCAGCAAATTTGGCATGTCCACCAGATACACCATGGAAAGCACTCTATCTGGGTGCACTACAGCCTGGTAGAACATAGAACATAGAACATAGAACATAGAACATAGAACATAGAACAATACAGCACAGAACAGGCCCTTCAGCCCACGATGTTGTGCCGAACATTTGTCCTAGCTTAAGCACCCATCCATGTACCTATCCAATTGCCGCTTAAAGGTCCCCCATTGATTCTGACTCTACCACTCCCACAGGCAGCGC
>NW_025166502.1:0-1670 GCF_004010195.1 Chiloscyllium plagiosum
TCTCGGCCCGGTGTGACAGTCTCGGCCCGGTGTGGCAGTCTCGCCCTGGTGTGTCAGTCACGGCTCAGTGTGACAGTCTCGGCCCAGTGTGACAGTCTCGGCCCGGTGTGACAGTCTCGGCCTGGTGTGTCAGTCTCGCCCTGGTGTGTCAGTCACGGCTCAGTGTGACAGTCTCGGCCCAGTGTGACAGTCTCATCTTGGTGTGACAGTCTCGGCCCGGTGTGTCAGACTTGGCCAGGTGTGACAGTCGCGGCCTGGTCTGACAGTCTCGGCCCGGTGTGACAGTCTCGGCCCGGTGTGTCAGTCTTGGCCCGGTGTGTTAATCTTGGCCCAGTGTGTCAGTCTCGGCCTGGTGTGTCAGTCACGGTCCGGTGTGACAGTCTCGGCCCGGTTTGACTGTCTCGGCCCGGTGTGTCACTCATTGCCCGGTGTGTCAATCTCAACCTGGTGTGTCAGTTTCGGATTGGCATGACAGTCTTGGCCCGGTGTGTCAATCTCGGCCCGATTAGTCAGTTTCGGCCCGACGTGTCAATCTCGGCCCGGCGTGACATTCTTGGCCCGGTGTGTTAATCACGGCCCGGTATTACTGTCTCAGCCCGGTGTGTCAGACTCGGCCTGGTGTATTAGTCTCGGCCCGGTGTGCAAGTCTCGGCCCGGTGTCTGTCTCGGCCCAGTGTGCCTGACTCGGCCTGGTGTTACAGTCTCGGCCCGGTGTGTCAGACTCGGCCTGGTGTTACAGTCTCGGCCTAGTGTGACAGTCTCGGCCCCGTGTGACAGTCTCGGCCCCGTGTGACAGTCTCAGCCCGGTGTGTCAGACTCGGCCTGGTGTATTAGTCTCGGCCCGGTGTGCAAGTCTCGGCCCGGTGTCTGTCTCGGCCCAGTGTGCCTGACTCGGCCCAGTATTACTGTCTCAGCCCGGTGTGTCAGACTCGGCCTGGTGTTACAGTCTCGGCCCGGTGTGACAGTCTCGGCCCGGTGTGTCAGTCTCGGCTCGGTGTGACAGTCTTGGCCTGGTGTGTCAGTCTTGGCCCAGTGTGTCAGTCTCAGCACGGTGTGTCAGACTCGGCCCGGTGTGTCAGACTCGGCCTGGTGTATTAGTCTCGGCCCGGTGTGACAGTCTCGGCCCGGTGTGTCAGTCTTGGCCCGGTGTATTAGTGTCGGCCCGGTGTGACAGTCTCGGCCCGGTATCTCACTCATTGCCCGGTGTGTCAATCTCAACCCAGTGTGTAGGTCTTGGCCTGATTAGTCAGTTTCGGCCCGACGTGTCAATCTCGGCCCGGCGTGACATTCTTGGCCCGGTGTGTTAATCACGGCCCGGCGTGACATTCCCAGCCCAGTATGTTAATCTCGGCCCGGGGTGCCAGTCTCAGCCCGGTGTGTCTGACCCGGCCCAGTATTACAGTCTCGGCCCGGTCTGACAGTCTCGGCCCGGTGTGTCAGACTCGGCCCGGTGTGTTAGTCTTGGCTCGGCGTGACAGTCTCGGCCCGGTCTGACAGTCTCGGCCGCTGTGTTAATCTTGGCCCGGTGTGGCAGTCTCAGCACGGTGTGTCAGTCTCGACCCGGTGTGTCAGTCATCGTCCGATGTGTCAGTTTCGGCCCGGCGTGACATTCTCGGCCTGGTGTGTCAGTCTCCGCCCGGTGTGTCAATCTCGGCCCGGTGTGTCAGTCT
>NW_025166503.1:0-1670 GCF_004010195.1 Chiloscyllium plagiosum
CGTCACGTCTACTGGAATGGACCATCCAGACCCCTGATTTACTGATCTTTCATCCATCCGAAAGCTGCAATGATTGCTTTGGAAAAAAAGCAAAGATTAACTCTCCCTCAACTACAAAGCGAGAGAGAAACCTGGAAAGGCAGACGGCTGGCGTGGTTCTGTCGTTTTGGCTGAGTGGGTCAGGTTGTGTACTCGACATCAATTGGGATTTCCCCACGGAGATTTGAATTCTGCCGATAATGGCTCAGAGCAGGAATGCAGGGAATTGTCTTACAAACTTATTGTTTGGGATTCAGATTATAGTTGGCGGGGGTGTGGAGTGGGGGGAGCAAACACTTCATCTAGGTCAGGAATGGTGCAAATCTCCAGTGCACTCACTGAACGGCTGAGATGTGCGGTTACATTATCAACTTCTTTTGAACCTATGAGCCAAATATTAGGAAAGGAACCGAGAACAGTGCACTTTAAATGGGCAAGAAGATATTTTCTGTGCTGGGGACTTCTGTGATGGGTGTGGTGAGCTCCGTTTCGGAAGTGACAGGACAACCTGCGCCTGGAACGTTTGGAACCAACTCTCCCTGATTTGTCTGTCAGACACTGTTAGTTTTGTACTTCCATAGTATAATTATTGGGAAATGATCAAAATTTTCTGTGGACTCAGCATATTTATCAAATTTTCTCATGAGCTGACTACCGTCATATTTACAATTTAAAAGTATTTTATTTCCTCGAATGATGATTTAATTGACCTGCGCATTTGAAAGGCTGTGCTGAGATGTTTACATGTTTTTCTGTTCTGTCTGTTAACAGCAATGTCGGATGGTGAATTGGTCCTTTCAGTGTCTACGTCAATATGTGCTTCCATTTGTCTTTGCTTGTCTAAATGTACCCAGCTCACCCTCTTGTACACTTTCCGTCTCTCTGTCTATCCGTATCCCTCATTTCTCATTTTTGTTGTTGAAAACTCTGGCTTTCGGAGACAGTATGGGAATGGAGTTGCTGACAGGCTTTTCTCATCCACTGGCTGGAGTGTGTTGAAGTGGGGGCACATTCTCCGGATAATGTGTCATTCACTTCGGCCTGAGGTAAGGAAAATAATCTACCCCAAACAAATCACAACAATTATAGGATTACAATCATGTCTTTACTCTTGGTGTAAAAGGAATGAATAGTGACAGCAGAGAATGATGGCAATGAGTCTGTGGTGTCTGTGCCATTACCAGTCTGCAGTGCCTCCTGACGCAGCTCGTTATAACCAACTAACTGTAAATGAAGGAGGGTGACTAAAAGAGGAGTAGAAGCAGAAATGCATGTTGAACAGCGGAAAGAAAATCTATTTTGAATTGTTGGTTGGGAAGGAAATAGGATTCACTGTTAAAAATAAGCCAAGGTCACCAAAACATTTCAGGCTGCAACACATACGGGACGCTGAGTTGGTTTATCAGCAACACTGTACTTGCGAGAAATTGAAACAACGAGGCTTTGTGTCATTAAAAAGGGGCTCTTGGGATAGCATTAACCCAGCATTATCGAGAAGTTCCAAGGATGAACCAGAGACAGGAACCAGCTGGAGGAGAAGCGTGAGTTGCCTGTTTAGTGAGCAGGTGCTTTAAGCAACTGAGCCATGGCAGCAGGATACGCACGCACTTTCCCATCTATAGCAGCTATTC
>NW_025166504.1:0-1670 GCF_004010195.1 Chiloscyllium plagiosum
TGGGGACAGCTGCCTCTCGAGTCCTTTTTGAGTTTCAGACTTAACAACAGCTCTATCGCGAACCCTCAAGCCCTCTCTCTCCTCTTGTATGTTTTTTATTGTGCTGAATGAACAACACAAAGCTGTCAAAATAAAATACAGATCAACATTTCCACCTTCATGCGGAAAGTGACCGCCTACATCCAACCTCTCAGCCTGCAAATGTTTTGATACATTTTTATCCATCTCAGTGCCCATGACATAATACTGCTCAAAGTCCTCTCCCCATAATGCTTTGCCTGTGCAACCTCTGAATCCCATACAACTGTGGTCAACTGTGGTCACAATGAGCTCAGTGTATGTAAATTAGTCAAGGTTCAAAGGGGGCAGCTCCTCCCACCCCACCACCCTTCTTTCTCCACCACTTTATAGACTGGCATAAGGCAAAGTGGTGGGGGTACATGCACTCAATCTATCTCTGTAAAGGAATTCTGGTTTGAGAGAGATTTTGCTTCCTTCCAATCTGTGCAATATTTCGACACATTTGTGAGTTTGCCTGATGGGAAATCTCAGTAACAACATAAGGCTAATAGAAATAATATCTCAATATTGTAAGATGAAGTCGGTGGGAGGAAGCACGTGTGCAGTGTATATCTCAACATAGACCTATTGGACCAAATGACTCGGTTTAATTCCCAAGCTTCCAAGTCACATTGTGTTATTAACCTGGAGATTCTGCTCTTTACTTTGTAGCCAACCTCCTGACAATTGTCCTTCTATGTCATGGAGAGTGTGGTCTGTCCAAAGGGATCTCTCTTTATTTGGTGGGTATGATGACAGTTGATCTCCTGGTCATTGTTTCCAATGTGATAATCTACCACATGCCAGAGGTTGAGAGCAAAGTATTGCAGGGAGGAACCTGCAGCTGTGGTGATAGTGACTGTGTGTGTTGTGTTCTGCTTCAAAAACACCCCCCTGTCCTCTGCTTATGAGCCAATCTATATCATTAACAATGGAGATTGGGGCACCCATTTCAAACCAGACTACTTTATCTTACCGGGATGGATCACCTTTGACTGGTTTCACACAATTTTAAACCCACTATTGCCATACTTTCTCATTTTACTGTTCAACGCACTGACTGTCCGACACATTGTGATGGCGAATCTAACCCGCAGAGCACTGCAAGGTCAACGCAACACCCAGAACAGCGACGATCCAGAGATGAGAGCCGAAGGAAATCCACCACTTTACTGTTCACCATTTCTGGCACTTTCATCGTGCTGTGGATGCCTTATACCACATTTTTCCTCATTTCTAGAATTACAGATACATTTTATGAGCCTGATGATTATACTGATCCCTTACTAATAGCAGACTACACGGGAGATATGTTTCAACTGCTGAGCTCTTGCACAAACACGTGTCTATGCATTGGCTCAGTCTAAATTTAGAAAAAAATTGAGAATTGCCATAATGTGTCCATTTCCTGTAATTATTCAATGTGTCAATTTGATTTTCAAAAAGTGAGAGAGAAATTTGCAAAGCATTCACATTGGCTCAATGGTTAGCACTGCTGCCTCACAGCACCAGGGTCCAAGGTTCAAGTCCAGGGTAACTGTCTGTGTGGAGTTTGCATGGTATCCCCGAGTCTGCATGGGTTTCATCTGGGTGCTCTGGTTTCCTCCCAC
>NW_025166505.1:0-1670 GCF_004010195.1 Chiloscyllium plagiosum
CCCTCAGTACTGACCCTCTGACAGTGCGGTACTTACTCAGCACTGATCCTCTGACAGTGCGGAACTCCCTCAGTACTGACCCGCTGACAGTGCGGCTCTCCCTCAGTAATGACCCTCCGACAGTGCGGCACTCCCTCAGTACTGACCCTCCATGCAGGTCTTTGACAGTGCAGCGATCCTTTAGTTCTGACAATCGAACAGTGTAGCGCTCCTCAGTACTGACCCTTTGAGAATGCACCGCTCCCTCAGTACAGACCCTCTGACAGTGCAGCACTCCATCAGTACTGACCCACTGACAGTGCAGCACTCCCTCAGTACTGACAATCTAACAGTGCAGCGCTGCCTCAGTACTCACCCTCTGTCAGTGCGGCACTCCCTCAGTACTGACCATCTCACAGTGCAGCACTTCCTCAGTACTGACCCTCTGACAGTGCAGCATTCACTCAGTACTGACCCTCTGACAGTGCAGCATTCCCGCAGAACTGACCCTATGACCTTGCAGCTGTTTGAGAGTGCAGCGATCTTTGAATTCTGACAATCTAACAGTGTAGTGCTCCCTCAGTACTGACCCTCCGAGAACGCACCGCTCCCTCAGTACTGACCCTCTGACAGTGCAGCACTCCCTCAGTACTGACCCTCTGACAGTGCAGCACTCCCTCAGTACTGACCATCTAACAGTCCAGCGCTACCTCAGTACTCACCCTCTGACAGTGTGGCACTCCCTCAGTACTGACCATCTCACAGTGCAGCACTTCCTCAGTACTGACCCTCTGACAGTGCAGCATTCCCGCAGAACTGACCCTATGACAGTGTAGCATTCCCTCAGTACTGACCGTCTGACAGTGCAACAGTCCCTCATTACAGACCCTCTGACAGTGCAGCACTCCCACATTACTGACCAACTGACAGTGCAGCACTCCCACAGTACTAACCCTCTGACATTACTGCACTCCCTCCGTACTGACCCTCTGACAGTGCAGCACTGGCTCAGTACTGACCCTCTGACAGTGCAGCACTGCCTCAGTACTGACCATCTAACAGTGCAGCGCTACCTCAGTACTCATCCTCTGACAGTGCAGCACTCCCTCAGTACTGACCCTCTGACAGTGCAGCATTACTTCAGTACTGACCCTTTGACAGTGCAACACTCCATCATTACTCACAATCAGTCAGTGCAGCACTCCCGCAGTACTGACCCTCTGACAGTGCAGCACTCCCTCAGTACTGACCCTCTGACAGTGCAGCATTACTTCAGTACTGACCCTTTGACAGTGCAACACTCCATCATTACTCACAATCAGTCAGTGCAGCACTCCCGCAGTACTGACCCTCTGACAGTGCATCACTACCTCAGTACTCTCCCTCTGACAGTGCAGCATTCCCTCAGTACTGACCATCTGACAGTACAGCACTCCCTCAGTACTGACCCTCTGAAAGTGCAGCACTCCCTCAGTACTGACCATCTAAAATGCCCCACTTCCTCAGTACTCACCCTCTGACAGGGCGGTACTCCCTCAGTACTGACCCCATGACAGTGCAGCATTCCCGCAGTACTGACCCTCTGACATTACTGCACTCACTCAGTACTGACCCTCTGACAGTGCAGCACTCCCTCAGTACTGACTCTCTAAAAGTGCAGCAATCCCTCAGTACTGACCATCTAACAGTGC
>NW_025166506.1:0-1670 GCF_004010195.1 Chiloscyllium plagiosum
GTTCTGTCTCAAAATGACCAGACATGCTTTCGGCTTCATAACACCTCCCCCTTCAGAAAAAAAAACCATCAGAATGAAAAGATGGCTTCTTTTCTTTTCCTCTAATTCTTAATCCCATTATTATGAAATACAAAAGTATTAATCTCAGTTATACCATTCATATTAATCCTGCACAACTATATAGCAGTGGAATAAGTCAAATCTTATATACATTATTTCCTTTAAATCAGCGATAACACATCTGCTATCACATTTTTAGGACCCACAGCATGGACATTTTGTAAGTTTACAGTTGGTAACATAAGACTCCAATGACATAATCTCATATTCTGGCCTTTACATATTCCAAAAATGCGAGAGGATTGTCGTTATTGTCCACAACCATCTCCAACACTTTGTTTGTCATGTAAACAGTAAAATGTTGTCAGGCCATTACCGTACTCAATCATTATTTTTCAATAATGGGGGGATTTTATTTTTTTCTGGTGGATGTTGAGCTTTTTCGACAAGTAGCTAATTGGCTTCAATTCCATCATCATCTTTTGTGTATCAGTACATCTCCGAGCCCTATATCTCTACTATCAAACACAATTTTCAAAGGAATTCAAAATATTTGGTGCATCTAAAACTGGTGCAGTGATTAATCCTGCTTTAAAATTCTCAAAATGCCTGCTGGCATTGTTCTGTCCACCACAATTCTGTGTTCTTCTTTAATAAATCCAGCAGTGGTGCCAATACGCTGCTGACGTTTGCAACAAACTTCCGATAGGAGCCACTCAGTTCCAAAAACTGAAGCACCTCTTTCTTCGAAGATGGTGGTGGAAATTCCTCAAAGCCCTTCGTCTTTGTGTTCCATGGGGTCAACCTTCCATGGCCAATGTAATGTCCCAAGAATGTCCACTCTGACTTCGTGGATTCTATTTTCTTTAAGTGTATTACCAAGTTTGCTTCTTGTAATCGTTCAACATGCTCTACCAGCTGTAACATGTGAGCTTTCAATCACTTTCTAAAGGTCACTACATCATAGAGACAAAATGCACAATTTGTTCATCTGGCCATAACTCTGTCCCCGAGTCTTAAATGTGGTGGTGCATTATTCATTCACATGACATACTCGATAACGTTTTTGTCATCCGCTATCTCTACCAGATAGTTTACTGACTCAACATTTTTTAGTTTGAAACGGGCCACTAAACTTGGCTTTGAAGGGATTTCCTACCACTGGTGGCAATACTAATACGTTATCCCCACGTGAAATTGTCAAAGTTTCAGAGTTTTTATCTGCCACCTCCTTCACTCTATGCTGTGCCCTCTTCAGGTGCTGTTTAGCTAACTCACCTCTAATCTCACCTCACCTGTAATCTCATCCCACCCTCACCTCACATACATAATCCAAGTGTGAGATCGCCGACTTCGGTCTTGTCGCTTTATATTTAATTAGTTTTAAAGGACCTCTCACTTCATGTATGAATATTAACTCAATAGAAGTAAACTGAGTAGATTATTTTGGGACATCTAATGGCAAACAATTTAATGGGACACCTTTATCCCAAACAAATGGCCAATCCTGGCAGTATGCTGTTAACATGGTCTTCAGTGTCTGATGCTAATTTTCCAAGGCTCCCTGGGATTCATTTTGGGACGCACCTGATTTAAAGTGCTGTATGCCT
>NW_025166507.1:0-1670 GCF_004010195.1 Chiloscyllium plagiosum
CAATGAATCACGTGGTAACTCAATGAGTATAGCTCCTATCACTCATACAATGTGTCAAGTTTAACGCTATCATTCTGAGAAACAAACGGCATTCATTGAATCATTGAATCGAACTTTAATAATTGGTTCAATGAATCATACGTTATTCAATGTTTCAATGAAACAAACTTAACACGCTTATTTAGTGAATGGCACTGCACACGTTCATTCAATGAATGAGGCTGCACTTGTCAATTCAAAGAGTAGAGTTACTCTCTTTCGATCAATGCTTTATCCTTAACGCATTGATTCAAACAAAATGCACACATTCAATTCATGAAGCAAACTGCATTTGTCAATTCAATGAATGCAGCTACACTTTCTCTCAATCTCACAGGCTTCGCACATTGTCTTAATCAAACGGAACACAATCACTCCATGAACCAAACTGCACGTGTTAAGTCAGTTAAATTGATCTTGTCTCATTCATTCAATGTGTCAAGCTTAACGCTTTCATTCAAGGAAACACTGCATTCATTGAATAATTGAATCAACCTTCAATCATTGATTCAATGAATCACACCTTATTCTGTATTTCAATGGAACAAACCTATCTCCCTTATTAATGAACCAAACTGCATACGTTCATTCCATGAAACAATCTGCATTGATGGAATCAATGTATCAAACTACAATAATTGATTCAATGAATCTAACCTTATTCCTTATTTTAATCGAACAAACCTAACTCACTTGTTTAGTGAATCCTACTACACTCGTTCATTCAACGAAACAGACTGCACATGATAATTCAATGAGTAGAGGTACTCTTAATGCATTAGTTCAATCAGATAAATTGCACACATTCAAGTCATGAAACAAACTGCATTTGTCAATTCATGGAATGCAGCTTCTCTTATTCTCAATGTCACAAGATTCACTCATTGTCTCAATCAAACTGCAGACATTCACTCCAAGAACCAAACTGCACGTGCTAACTCAATGAGTATAGATTCTCTCACTCATACAATGTGTCAAACATAACGCTTTTATTCAATGAAACATACTGCATTCATTGAATCATTGAATCAAACTGCAAGCATTGATTCAATGTATCAAACCTTATTCCTTGTTTCAATCGAACAAACCTAACTCACTTATTTAGTGAAAACTACAACACCCGTTCATTTCATGAAACAGACTGCACATGATAAGTAGAGATACTCTGAATGCATTGATTCACTCAAAGAAATGGCACACAATTAGGTCATAAAGCAAATAGCATTTCTCAATTCAATGAATACAGCTACTCTAATTATGTCAATGTCACAAGATGCACACATGTTCTCAATCAAAAAGCATACATTCACTCCATGAACCAAACTGCACGAGTTATTTCAATAAGAGAGCTTCTCTCATTTATAGAATGTGTCAAGCTTAACGCTTTCATTCAAACAAACAAACGGCATTCATTGAATCATTGAATCAAACTTTAATAATTGGTTCAATGAATCATACGTTATTCAATGTTTCAATGAAACAATCTGAACACGCTTATTTATTGAATGAAACTGCACACGATCATTCAATGAAAAAGGGTGCACTTGTGAATTCAAAGAGTAGAGGTACTCTCTTTCGTTCAATGCCTCAAGTTTAAAACATTGATTCAAACAAACAAATTGACACATTTA
>NW_025166508.1:0-1670 GCF_004010195.1 Chiloscyllium plagiosum
AGTGATTGAAATGTGTGGATATACAAAAATATGCCGTTGTACTTGCGAGAAATCAATTATAGCTGACATGCAGTTGCAGGAACGCTATGATGTAGACTGACACAATTCTAGACTGCATTTAATGAGGATTTGAAGACAGGAGTACAAAAATAACGCTAGTTTGCGTCAGAGCTTATTTAGACTGCTGCTGAAGTCTTCCCAGCGCATTAAATATATTGAGGTGGAGTGAGTGCTACATATGTTCAACAGATTGTGGCCAAAGTTTCGAGGAATGAGAACAAACTCAATGAAATGCACTAAACAGAAAACACGAATAAGCAGAATAGGTTCAGGTGAGACATTTCATCCAGTTGAGATATCTTGAACGAGAGCTGAAACATTTATAAAATGCAAATTAAGTCCGAACTGAAGAGAACTGACTTTTACCCGGAGGGTTGTAGACATTTAGCATTGTTTATCACAGAGAGGCACAGATCCTTTGTCTATGGCTTTATTTACATATATATTTGTGCTATGTTGTGTACCAAAGATCTTCATGTTAATGGTGATGTTTTGAGAAATTATGTTGAAGTGTTTCAAGTCATGATTGCGTTGGATGGCGGAATAACCTGTTGAGCTGAAAGGCTTAGTTATATTCCAATGTGACTTAGTATGTTCTACATGGCATTTTACATGTGTTGGTTTACAGAATGTGACATATTTTCTCCATTTAAAGCAACAACCTGGACTCGTTGGACTACTGAGAGGAAAGTCAACATGCAGTCAACTCCTGAGTCGACCTTGAGCCATTTCTTATTCATTGATTTTGCCAAATCTATTTCTTTGCAAGGTTATGATATTGACCTCTTGCCTATGGACAGGCGGTGAGGTAGCAGCTTCTACATGGATACATCATCACGTTATAATCAGTAATCAGGTGTGGCTTTCATAGCCTCGACAAAGTCCCAAATAAGTGCAGGCGTTGGCTTATGTCATCTGTTC
Source organism: Chiloscyllium plagiosum (assembly GCF_004010195.1). NCBI lineage: Eukaryota > Metazoa > Chordata > Chondrichthyes > Orectolobiformes > Hemiscylliidae > Chiloscyllium > Chiloscyllium plagiosum. Next base: position 982 of record NW_025166508.1, read on the forward strand.
TCTTTAACACGGTCTACAAAATGAGTCAATGTTTATTACTTTGTTACATATCATTTTGCTGAAGAAAACTTATGATTCTATCCCAGTCCAGTCATAGCATGTCTGTTCTTGATGTTTCAAAACTGGGAAGGGCCTCCATGTGTGTCACAAGCAGTGAAACCAGTAAAGTCCCCGTGTGATTGATTGCTACCTGGGAAGGTCATATAATGAAAATAATACCATTATAACAGTGCCTGGCAGCAACATTTCGAAAATTAGTGGAAGTATGAAGTTTGCTTGGGGAAAGAAGTTATCTATTTTTAACAATCTGATCCGAATCCCGAACTTAACTGTATATTTCGAAGGATTCAATCAAACAAAATGGAACCATATTTAGGAACTGGGACAACGACTATTGCGGAATTTAGTGACACATTTGGTGGAAGTCGCCGATAGTTCAGAAGACTGTGTTTGGCACCGAACGCTACGACAGAGTTTATGTTTCAAAAATGTAAAGATAATGCTCTAGTCCATCTCTTCAGGTCAGTTGTGCTGCATTGGTAAAGAGTCACTAAATGAAAACCTCCAGCCTGTACAGGTAGATGTGAAATATACAAAGGCATTTTTCTCAAAAGAAGACAAATATTTACCCTTGCTGACCTATAAATTCCATAATCACTCCCCTTTTTGCGCTGCAGATATTGGAAATA
>NW_025166509.1:0-1670 GCF_004010195.1 Chiloscyllium plagiosum
CGGGCGATGGAATTCAAATTTGACTTTCCAAAGGAATTAGAACAAAGATGCTCATGAATCCATCGTTGGTTGGGAGGGTGAGGGGGGACCCCTCTTGGTTTGCTGGTGTCCCGTTTTTTTTTTTGAGGAAAGGAACTCTGCTGTCCTCACCCAGGGTTGGGCCTACACTCAGCCATGTGGTTGACTGTTAATCGTCCCTCTCCGACAACTGTGCGCCACCCCCCCCCGCTTCCCTCTTCCCCCACTCCCACCCCCGGAGTCCGAGCGATTAGGGATGGGGCGATAATCGCTACGCCTGGCCTGCGACCTCCTCTAGTTATTGTAATCATCTCAAGGAACTTTGGAGGCTTCTGAAGGATTCTCTAACAGAGAGATTTTTCAGCTCGACTGGGGGGGGAAACAGACGGAGAATAGCCCTTCCGGAGAAGCTGATAAATCCACACAGCTGCGGAGACATTGGAAAATCGCCTCAGGTCCCCGCAAGCGGCGAGAAGGAAGGTGCTCCCAGTCTCCGGCGTGACTCACCCGCTATATCGTATCGGTTGCATGACCCTGTTGATCTGCTGTAAATTCTGTGTGTTATGATCCTGCTCCCCGATGAAGGAGCGACGCTCCGAAAGCTAGCCCTTCCGAATTAAACCTGTTGGACTATAACCCGTTGTCGTGTGATTTTTGTAACTTCGTCCACCCCAGTCCAAGACCAGGCTCCTCCACGGCCGTAACAACACTCCGTCCAATCTAATTCCAAGCCCTGACTAAACCGCACCCGCACCCCCACCCCCCACCCCACACAACGGAGACGAGATATCATAGAATCCCTACCATGCAGACACAGGCCCAACAAGTCCACACCGACCCTCCGAAGAGTAACCCACCCAGACCCATTTCCCCCCACCCTATAACTTGACATTTACCCCTGACTAATGCAGCTAACCTGAACATCCCTGGGCACTATGGGTAACTTAGCACGGCCAATCCACGGCACGGTGGCACAATGGTTAGCACCACTGCCTCACAGCACGAGGGTCCAAGGTTCAATTCCAGCCTCGGGGTGACTGTCTGTGTGGAGTTTGCACGTTCTCCCCGTGTCTGCGTGGGTTTCCTCCGGGTGCTCCGGTTTCCTCCCACAGTCCAAAGATGTGCAGGTCAGGGTGGATTGGCTATGCTAAATTACCCATAGTGTTAGTTGCATCGGTCATAGAGAAAGGGGTCTGGATGGGTTACTCTCTGGAGGGTTGGTGCAGACTGGTTGGGCTGAAGGGCCTGTTTCCACACTGTAGGGAATCTAATCTAAATCCCTGGGCTCTATGGGTAATTTAGCATGGCCAATCCACCCTAACCTGCACATCCCTGGGCACTATGGGTAATTTTACATGACCAATTCACCCTAACCTGCACATCTTTGGATGGTGGGAGGAAACCGGAGCACCCGGAAGAAACCCAGACAGACACAGAGTTAGAATGTGCAAACTCCACACAGACAGTCACCCAGAGAGTATCAACTGGTCTCTTACTCTAACTCTCTCTCTATCCTTCTCTCTCTGTCGACTCTCTCTCTCTCCCTCTCTCTGTACTCTCTCCATCTCTCTCTCTGTAGTCTATGCACCCCTCTCTCCCTCTGTCTCTCAAGTCTCTCTCTTTCCCTTTCTCCATAATCTGTCTTGCTTTCC
>NW_025166510.1:0-1670 GCF_004010195.1 Chiloscyllium plagiosum
ATACTGTCTCTGTGGGTAAGGCAGAGATTCATGGAGAAGACTCTCTACAAGTAGACACTCAGCTACTTTAGAGATGCTTTGAAACTCTCGCCGGCTGTCCAATAATAAAACTACTGCTGTTGTGCAGAAAACATGTGTCGTCTGGATTTGTGGAACAAAATAGGCATCAACAATGAAGGATATGAGTGATCTTCAGAATGTGGCATACAGACTTACTGGAGTGGTTCACCGATGAAGAAAATGCAGTCACTGGATTGATTTGAAGAAATTGCGATTTTCTTTGAAGTGAAGAAGTTGGATATATTTTTGATAGAGCTGTATAAGATTATATCAGACCTAGATATAGCAGACAAAAATATCTGTATTGGATAAGTGCTGGCACAAGAGTTAGGATCAGATGTAAAGTTTTGAGACAGCGGGAGATGAGCAAGTGTTTCTGCTGACTGTATTGGCTGGACATATGCATAATATGTTTCCTATTATGATGGTGCAAGTAGAGAAGATCAATGATTGATAAAAACAATTAGATCAGTTCTGAGGGAAATAAACGTGCAGAGTTTGGGGTACGTATGGGGAATGAGAATATTGGATTCTGCTACAGAGAGCCAGCTTGGATTTGATGGACCTCTTCCTGTGCTGTAATGCATTTTATTTGGACTTGCTTAACTTGCTCTGGTCACCGATTAAGTTGTCATTTAGGTAAATCTGCTCAGTTTTCCTACTCAGACCAATACAGGCTGTCCCTCCACAGCAGGAGATAATGTTTACTGCTTTATACTGGGTTCTTTTGGGGGGGGGGCGAACGGTGTGTGTAACAGTCTGCCAGCATTTATCTGAAATGGCAACACACCAGTGCAGCCACACGAGGGACCGACTCTGGAAATATGGGGAATGCCAGAAGGGAATTCTTTACCCATCCCACCTGGAAACTGGCAAAACCAGTCAGACTGGGGAGAAGCTGTTCACCTGCTCTGTGTGTGTGTGTGGGTGGGTGGGGGTGGGGGTGGGAGGAGGTGGGGAGAAGGTATTCACTCAGGCATCCATCCTGCTGAGACACCAGTCAATTTACTGATAGCCACAGTTGAAGAATTCTTTTCTCTTTTTCACGCCAAGAAATGAAAATTGGCTTTGGCAGCTCATAAAGTTGTGCACATAGAGATCTTCGCTTTGGAAATGTTCACAACATTGTTGAACATGCACAGGTTCACACTGGGTACAGATTTTAATTTTCCTTTATTAATTCACAGGATAAGGGTATCGCTGGCCCGGCAGCATTTACTGCCTATCCCTAATTGCCCAGAGGGCAGGTAAGAGTCAACCACATTGCTGTGGGTCTGAGGTCACAATGTAGGCCAGACCAGGTAAGGATGGCAGCTTCTTTCCCGAAAGGGCATTAGTGAACCAGATGGGTTTTTCTGACAATCGATTAATGGTCATCATTAGAATCTAAATTCACAAGTTTTTTTTAATTGAATTCAAATCCCCCATCTGCTGCAGCAGGCTTTAAACCCAGGTCTCCAGAACACTATCTAGGGTTTTAGATTAACTGTCTCGTGACAATACCACTTAGCCAATACTTCCCCACATCACTGTCCATCTGCACAGAGTGAACAGCGATTTTCTGGTTCATCAGGACAGGGTAATCACACATACGTTTGCTCAATGATTGC
>NW_025166511.1:0-1670 GCF_004010195.1 Chiloscyllium plagiosum
AGGAGACCCGGATTCTTATGATTGATTTTTTTTCCAATCTTACTCCCCCCACCAACCTATCTTTTAGTAGGATGCATACCCTTGAATAGTGTCAATCTTGATTCCCTTTCAGCACGTCTCTGCCAATTTCAATCTGCGCTACAAGCTCATTTACCTGATTTCTTATGCGGTATGCATTAAGCTATAACACTCTCAGTCCTGTATTAACCGTTCCTCCTCTCAATTTCATTTGTCTGTCCAGTGTGCTTGAAGTTTGATTGTTTACACTCTGTCTCCGTCTGTGCCATATTAATTCTGAAGGTCTCTGACCCAAAATAAAGACTTTCAGTGCCTGGAGAACCAAGCTGGTCCTGCGAAGGACAGAGTACACAATCATCCATTATCTCTTCCTGTTTTCTGACATGCAGTGTCCTGTAAATATCTGATCAAACAAAATAGACTGACATTCGAGCAGTTGGGAGGATATTCACCAGACGATAGTGAAATCAGGATTTAATAAACATTTCCGCCATGCAAAATGTGGATTTGCCCGATAGCAGCTCCTCCCAATTAACAGCCCCTCGCTTCTGCCTGATGCGGATTTGCCTTCCACCAATTTATTAACTTCCACAAGGTCCTGACTTATTCCATGATCGTAGCTATCTCAAACCTGAGGGCATTATGATCACTGTTTCCAAAATGATCTTCTACTGAATGGTCAGTCACCTGGACAGACTCATTTTCTAATACGAGGTCCAGTATGGCCCCTCCTGTAGTTGGACAAGCCCCATACCGCTGCAAGTAACTTTCTTGGATGCACTTAAGAAATTCTACCTCATCTAAGCCTCTTTCTCGAAGGGATTCCCAGTCAATATTGGGGATGTTAAAGTCACGCACTGTGGCAACTCTGTTTTTAATACCCGTTTCCATAATCGGCCGACATATTGGTTCCTCAATCTCTCGGTGGCTGTTGGAGGGACTACAGTACAATCCTAACACATGCATCCACCATATCTTGAGCTCTCCTCATTTTGCCTCAGTAGATGAGCCCGAAGTGCAGATGCAACAATCTCCCTGATTAGTAATGCAACTCCTCCGCCTCTTTTAGCTACCCCTTTATCTCATCTAAAACAACAAAACCCTGGAAAGTTGAGTAGCCTTGTCTCTTCCTCAACCAAGTCCCTATAATGTTTGCAACATCGTAGTCTCATCGTAGTCCCATTCAGGCTCTAAATTCATCTGTTTACCCATAATAATAATTGCATTGAAATAAATACACTTCAGACAAACACATCACACACTGACCTGATATTTGGTTTGAGATTCCCTGAAGTATTTTCTACTGCTATTTTCCGGTGACAGGAGGTTACAAAAAACTACCAGTAAAGCAGAAAATATTGTAGACTGACAATTCCAGTATCCTCCTTTGTCACTTCAATCTGTACATTGCATTACACATGGTCCGATTTCGATAGAGTGCTGGATAATTATTTCACTTTAAACGACTGTCTCCAGCCACTCACTGCATATTCAGCAAGTATTTCTGTACCCAGTGGATTGATTGCTCTCTTGTCCCTCTCTCACGAAATCTCTGTAATATTTACATTGGCGTTATGTGTACTCAATCTCGAGGTCCCTACAAACCAGATTCCTCGCACTAAACTAATAACCCTTACGCCTGCCAGTCCCAT
>NW_025166512.1:0-1670 GCF_004010195.1 Chiloscyllium plagiosum
CATTCACAATCTGAATAGCCAATCAATGAGGTCCCTGCTGATCTTGGAAATTGCAACTGACCTTGCTGCGATTTCACCATAATTTGAGGTAAACTCCAGCCTAATCATAACATCGCATATTCCCATTAATATTCAGCTTTAGATTACGTTAATGTTCTGTCCGTATTTGCAGGAAATGAATGAAAACGTCCTTCCAGTGATGTAATCCAGTGGAGAGTCGGCCAGAAAAGAAAAGACAAAGACATGAAACATCACTCCCATTTCTCTCTGTTCCAATTCGTTTTCCTGAGTTGAATATTTGCAGGCCTTAGCTTTACTATCTAAAGAATTAATTATTTTCCCGGGGAAGATTCTTCATAAATCAATTAACATCTGAGGTATTGAAACATATTTTACTTTAGATTAAAGTAGTTGAATATCCTTTCCCCCAGCCTAATGTCCCAATCCTCCCTGCTCTTCCATATAAATACAAGCTGATGTTGGAGCTCCCACCCTGACGTTCCAATGCTCCTTGCTGCTCCATGTCAAAAGAAGCTGCTCTACTTGACGTTGGAGCTACCAGTCTGATGTCCCAATGCTCTTTACTCCATGTCAATAGCAGGCGTCCAGTTGTGGTTGGATCAATCACTCTGATGTCCCAATGCTTTCTGCTGCTACATGTCATTAAAAGCTGCTCCAGGTGAGAGTGGAGCTCCCAGACGGATCTCGCAGAGCTCTCCGGTCCAAGCCAACTGAAGCTGCTCCAAATGAGGTTAGATCTTGCATTCGGATGTGCCAATGCTCCCTGCTGCTCCATGTTAACACAAGCTGCTCAGCTGTGGTTGGAACTCCAAGCCTGATGCATCAATGCTCCCTGGTACTCCATGTCAATAAAAGCTGCTCCAGGTGTGGTTGGAACTCCCAGACTGATGTTACAATGCTCCCAGGTCCACGTCAAAAGACGCTGCTCCAGATGAAGTGGGAGCTCCAATCCCTGGCAGCTCACATACTCCTATACCATCATAGAAATACTGCCCACTGATCATTTCCACCACTGGAACCATTGGTGGAATATCCGCATCATGTGAACCTAATCTTATTTTTAGTCACCACCGAAACATTATTTCCAAAAGTCATTCGTTCTTAAACCTATTTAGCATGTGCATACTGCTGTCAATACGAAGTTAGATAATGGCGCTAATTGATGTATGCTTAGTAAAAATAACATCCTATTTTTCATGTTGAGTAACTGCGACTTAGCAAGGACAATGTTGGTATTGAAATCACACTTTTATTCCAGGTGAGAGAATGTGGTTTTCATTAGATAAAAAGAAACTTGTTCACTGTGTAAAATGATCAAATACATCTCAATTTCAAAACAAAATTGGTAACGTTGTCATCCATCTTGAAATGTGGTGCCTTGTTCTTTCAACCACACGGGTATTAGAACGAAAAGTCGATTAATGATATGCGTATAAAGACACTTTAAATCGCAATGTTTGTGAAGGTTTGTAGCTCAGGTTAAGGTTTAGGGTGGAGGTTTGCTGGCTGAGCTGTAGCTTTGATATCCAAACGTTTCATTACCAGGCGAGATAACATCACCAGGAGCGACCTCCATGTGAAGCGAAGCTGTTGTCTCTTGCTTTCTATTTATATATTTCTCCTGGATGGGGTTGCTGGGGTTTGTGGTG
>NW_025166513.1:0-1670 GCF_004010195.1 Chiloscyllium plagiosum
TCTGTCACATGTTTGACAACTTGCAACATTCCAGTCCTCATAAAACTCAGATCATCCAAATTACTAAATAAAAATAAGCTGTGGGTGCAAGAAATCTGAAACACAAGCATAATTGCTGGAGAAACTCTGCATTCACTGATATCAACTGAATAGTTGAACATTAAACTGTGAACAGGAAAAGAAAAAGCTGCAATTTGATAACTACAACACTTCTTTTCTCCAAAAAAAGACATCATGAAATGCAGTGTTTCGACCAGGCTCTCACCGTCTCAAATACTGATAGGAGTGGCGAAATAAATATTGGCCCAGTCATTGCTTAACAAATGGATTAAAAGACTTATTGCGTTCCTAATCAGTTGCTACCCCGGCAGACCATGTTAATGTGATCCACAAAGCAGGACAGCCAGGTCCCTCTGTATTTCAGAGATCTGCAATATCTAATTTAAATAAAAGGGTCATTATTGAATGTTCCTGCGAACATCTCATTCTCCACTTCATACTGCATTGGTCAATATTTTACTCACAAACTTCCTCATCTCGACATCACTCAATTTTTATATCCTTAACGTTCTCTTCATGGTTTAACTTTCAAACTATTTTCCCAAGTACATGCCCCCATTTTTATTAAGTCGAAGACTAAGCTGAGATGATGTCTGTTCTAAATCCAAATATCGCTCTATCAGACTTTGTCCCTTGTTTAGTGTGTCCGTGTAAAACACGTTAAACTTGTGCCTTCTCGTTTTGAATTCCACCATCCTGGATAAAAAGAAGGCCTAGGCCAGTCACCGATCGAACCTCAATCATGATTTTATAAACGTCTAGAAGTTTACCCACCAGCCTGGAACACTGCCGGGAAAAGCCCCTGCTCAAGCACTCTCTACTTACAACTCAAGCCCTCTCGACACTGTAACATCCTTGTAAATCTGTTCTGCACTCTTTCAAGTTTTACAAAATCTTTCCTGTTGAAGGTGATCGGAATTGTCAGCAGTATTCTAAATGTTGCTCCACTAATGTTCTGTACAGCCAGAACATGACGTGAACTTCAATAATCAATGTTCTGACTCATGAAGGCAAGCGTGCCAAATGCATTCTTCACGAACTTTTCTACACATGACACCGATTTTCGTGCTCTCGTAATCTTTGCCTTGACTTATAAAGTCGTGCTTGTCTTTTTAACTACTATATTCTGCTGCCTTCACAAATCTGTGGACCCACATGCAAAGTCACTCTTGGGTTTCCCAGTGCCCTACCGTTCTTTGAGCACTCCCATGACGTGTTACTTCCAAAATGCATCACCTGATGTTTTTATTGTTATTTTCAGCTCCCCCTATCTGCCCATTGGACAAATCCACCTCTGAAATCCTGGAACCTAAGATCGTCTTCCTCACTGTTCACCACTATGCCAATCTTCATATCCTCCTCAAATTTTCTTATCATTTCCCCAACATTATTTCTGTATTGTTTATGTGCAATCACAAACAGTAAGGGACACAGCATTGATCCTTGTGGAACACCACTGAATACCAGTTCCACGTCTCAGAAACAGCACTTTCCTTTGTCTGCAACCACCCAAATAAGTTTGGGACAAACTTACCACGTGACCCTGTATCCCTTTTATATTAACCCTGGTACCAGTGTCTGTTGTGGGAACTTGTCTAAGGCTTTCTAAA
>NW_025166514.1:0-1670 GCF_004010195.1 Chiloscyllium plagiosum
TCCAAATTTGTTGTCCCTCCACACCTTTCCGGGATAGGGAATTCCAGACATTCTGAGAGAAGACATCACTTTGCATCTCAGACTGAAACCGATGTTCCCTATTCGGTATCTATGTCCTCAAGTTCGGGACTCCACCCAGGAATGGAAACAACTTCTCAACATCTGCAGTGTCAACCCCTCTTTGTCTTGTATTTTTCAGCAGTACCACTCCTCATTCATTTAAACCCCAATTAATAATCGCCTCATCATTTTAGAGATTCTCATTAACACAAAACTTTCGTCCCAGGAACCCATCTTTTGAAACAACCCAGTTACTTGCTGCACCAGCATGCTGACTTTATGTTTCATACACAGGAAGACTCCAATCCCTTTGTACTGCTCCTTTTCTGGAAGTCCTCTCCATTAAATAACATGGTTCTCAGTGTCATCCACAAATTCGGATGTATGTTGCACTCAACTCCCTCTTTCAGGCTATCAGTATAGATTGTAAATATCCGATGCCATCGGACTCATAGCTGTGGTACTCCAGCAGATACACCTTTATCATGAAGATTCATACATCCTGACTCTCCGATTTCTATGTGCGAACCAATCATCATCCCATGTTAATACATTATCCATCATCCTACGACCTTCTGTCATGTGTAAGAACTTTTATTTTGTAATACCTTGTGGAAAATCTCTGGAAAGCCTGGTGTCTACCAGATCTCCTTTATCAAATCTGATTGTTACATTCTCAGGCAGCTCCAGAAATACTTTGCATAATTTTACAAGGCAAAGTATAATTTCTCTTTCACAAAACACTCGGACCCTGCGTGAAGCTTTTCTAAATGTCCATGCTGGCCAAGTTTTCCAAATTAAGCTCGTCCCACCTGCTTTTATTTGGCCCATATGCCTTGAAATCTTTCCCATTCATATGTTTGTCCAAATGAGTTTTAAATGTTGTACCTGTACTGGCATCTACCACTCTTCATCTGACAGCTTATTCCATAACCACAACACCCTCTGTATAAACAAGTTGCCCCTTCGTTCCTTTTAAATCTTTCCTCTTTCACCTTAAACCTATGCCTTCTATGGCTGAACTCCCCCATACCGTTGTAAAGATCTTGGCTTTTCACCCTATCCATGTCTCTCATGATTTTTGAAGCTTTTACAATGTCACCACCCAACCTCCTACACTCCATCTGATTCTAATTTTAAGAACAAGCATTTAAAGATAAGCACTGCAAATTTAAACAATATTAAACATGACAGGTAAACAATACTCAGTTCAACTTCATATGGTGATTTGTTTTTCTCCATATTACAATACTAAGGCAGCATGAAATGCTTACTAGTGCCAATAAGAAGTCAAACACAGGGATTCCTTTGTCTAAAGGGGGCGATTATCTCGACAGTGAAAACGTATCCATGGTCAGATCTATATAATGCCACAGATTCAACATTCACCCTCCTGGCCTCCCTATGACCTTGTGTGATTGTGTCTTCTTAATCTTGCACTCAATTGAGAGAACCCCTTTCCCCCATTCACACCTTAATTTAAACACATTTTACATCATCCACTCGTTCAGCAGTGCTAAAAGCCCGTTTATCTTTACCCCACCCACTTTTCCCTGTCATCCATCCCCCCACCTCTTATAAGGGATTAAAAGTCCCAGGTTCCAATCCTT
>NW_025166515.1:0-1152 GCF_004010195.1 Chiloscyllium plagiosum
CACTCTCTTCATCATCATTAGAGACCCCTCTCAACCGGTAACACTGTCTTAATCATCATCAGAGACTCCTCATAACCCGGTAACACTCTCTCCAACACCATCAGAGATCACTCTCACTCCGGTAACACTCTACATCATCATCATCATCAGAGACACCTCCCACCCGGTAACACTGTCTTCATCATCATCAGAGACTCCTCACTCCCCGGTAACACTCTCTTCAGCATCATCAGAGATCCCTCCCATTCCAGTAACACTCTCTTCATCATCATCAGAGACCCCTCGCTCCCCGGTAACACTCCATTCACCATCATCAGAGACCCCTCCGAACCTGGTAACACTCACTTCATCATCATCAGAGGCCGCTCCCACCCTGTAATACACTCTTCATCATCATCAGAGATCCCTCCCACCCCAGTAACACTCTCTTCCAACACCATCAGAGACCCCTCCTACCCCGGTAACACTCTCTTCATCATCATTAGAGACCCCTCTCACCCGGTAACACTGTCTTAATCATCATCATAGACTCCTCATAACCCGGTAAAACACTCTCCAACACCATCAGAGATCCCTCTCAGTCCGGTAACACTCTTCATCATCATTAGAGACCCCTCACTCCCGGTAACACTCTCATCATCATCATCATCAGAGACACCTCCTACCCGGGTAACACTCTTTTCATCATCATCAGAGACCCCTCCCAACCTGGTAACACTCTCTTGTTCATCATCAGAGACCACTCCCACCTGGTATCACTCTTCATCATCATCAGAGATCCCACCCACCGTGGTAACACTCTCTTCATCATCGTCAGAGACCCCTTCCACCCCGGTAACACTCTCTTCATGATCATCATCAGAGACCCCTCCCACCCGGTATCACTCTTCATCATCATCAGAGATCCCTCCTACCCTGGTAACACTGTCTTCATCATCGTCAGAGACCCCTCCCACCCCGGTAACACTCTCTTCATGATCATTATCAGAGACCCCTCTCACCCTGGTAACACTCTCTTCCAATATCATCATAGACCCCTCCCATCCCGGTAACACTCTCTTCCATCACCATCAGAGACCCCTCCGATCCGGGCAACACTTTCTTCATCATCGCAAGAGACCCTTCACACCCCGGTAACAATCTCTTCCAACA
>NW_025166515.1:1208-1670 GCF_004010195.1 Chiloscyllium plagiosum
ACCCCTCTCACCCAGTAACACTGTCTAAATCATCATCAGAAACTCCTCACACCCCGGGAATACTCTCTCCAACACCATCAGAGATCCCTCTCACTCCGGTAACACACTTCATCATCATCAGAGACCCCACCCATACCCCTGTAACACTGTCTTCATCATCATCAGAGAACCCTCCCACCCCAGTAACACTCTCTTAATCATTGTCAGAGAACCCCCCATACCCCAGGTAACACGCTCTTCATCATCATCAGACATCCCTCCTACCCCGGTAAAACTCTCATCATCATCATCATCAGAGACACCTCCCAACCGGTAACACTGTCTTCATCATCATCAGAGACTCCTCACACCCCGGTAACACTCTCTTCATCATCATCAGAGACCCCTCACACCATGGTAACACTCTCTTCATCATCATCAGAGACCCCGCACTCCCCGGTAACATTCACATCATCATCATCA
>NW_025166516.1:0-1670 GCF_004010195.1 Chiloscyllium plagiosum
AGGGAGGGAAGAGGAGCGAGGAGAGGAAAAGCAGTTCTGTTTACCTGTCAAAAATCATATTGCTGCCTTGATCTCTGCATAACCTTAGGGGTCCACTAGATGAGTGAATAAACGGAACAATCTGAGTCAGATTGATAACCAATATTACACTGAACTACAAAGTAAAATTGTCATGTGATTTCAAAATTTTAGACAAGAGTTGTCTAACACCAAAACAATTTTGTAAACCTATTTCACATCCCAAGGGAGAAGAATGAAAACTACTCAGTTATGAAGCAATTTTTCGATTAGAATGATATGTTCACTTCTTCACCCAATTGTCAGCCACAATATATGGAACATTTCTTTCATTTTGCGGCGGGGCTAACATTTACTGATTTAATACAGTATGGTTAACTTTTGACTGCCCTGCTTCTGGCAAGGAGCCTCAGTGCTCAATTTCAAACAACTACTTTTGGAGAAAAAAAATTGCCTACAATGCTATTTCTAGTCAGAGCTTAAAGTTAGCAAGATTTCAGGAGTTAATTCTTCTCAACCAAACTTCCAGATGTGTCCTTCAGTCCTCATGTGCATAACTGCAGGGTCAGTGCTATCACTGTCCCCTCAGTCAGAAAGATGATAGTTTGTGCCACATGCTGACTTGTTGTACTAAAGGAATGTTTCATTGGCAGAGGTGCTTCAGATACTACAGAGGAAGACTTGGCTGGTTTCACTGTCCTGAAGTTGCCTTAATCTTATCTTAATAGACCTATTGGCAATAATCTTAGAATTTTATCCAAATGTATTCCTGTTACTGAACTTAGATTTGCCAGGGGGAAAGCATGCAAGCCAAATTTACAATTCTCTCAATCATCGATAGTGAATGTGGTTTCAATGAGAAAGGACTTCTCACATGATAGTTTCGTGTTCTACGACATCCAGTTTTGACACTGAATTCCCAAAACACTGGGATAAGCAGTCAATGCCATGAGTTAAAGTGGGGTTGGTACGTTTAGACAGTGTCCAAAACCTGAACCCATAAAATATATAGTGTCAAAAATAAAGAACAAGTTTAAACAACTGAAAAGAAAAACAACTTGAAAATGAGATTTCTTAACTTCAATGTATCGCACAAAAGAAATACATATTTACAGTAGCAGGGCCCCAAACTCTCCATTTTAATTTTCTGTGAAAAGCACTGTGAAGGAATCTACAGTGAAGTGAAATGCTGCAGATTTTGGAAATTTGAAATCAAACAAGCTAGAAATAATAAGGTCCTGTGGAGAGAGAAATGGAACTAATATTTCAGGTCTGTGCACGTTCATCTTCAATGAATATTTGTTAATTTGAGAAAAGTTCCAGGAGACATTAAATTCAGTCAACATTTCAGCTCTGCATTTCAATCGGTGTAAAAATTTAAGTTTAAGGATAATCCTCGGAAAATAATAATGCTTCTAGTTAAATAAGTAACACAAAACCTGGTATAGAGATAGTTTCTTATTTATGGTGGAAAACAAGTTGTGTTGGTGTCTAACTTGAAAAAAAAACAATAACAAGTCTAGAAATGTGGACATGTTTTATAAGTCTTGGTTTTATACAAGAGGAGAAAATAGTAATTATAGCTACTGGATTATAATGAGCAATGATAGGATATTACATAAAGCACATCAAATGAATATCATACACTAACT
>NW_025166517.1:0-1670 GCF_004010195.1 Chiloscyllium plagiosum
CACGGTGGTTGAAGCAATGTTTTTTTTAAACCTGGAGTTGTGAGTTTGTGCCTTCCTAAGGCACGTGTGAAATTTGACAAACCTGCCGCATGCAACATCCAAAGGAGCACTTTGCAGCAAACGGATTCTGCTGTTCAAGCCTGAAAAGTGACAAGTATGCCAAGCCGGTCAAATCCTACTTCCTGGATTTGGTCACTTCTGAGGCCGATGTCACTCTTGGGGGGATGTCCCTGCATGATTCACTCTGTCGGTGAAAATGAGTCTCACTTCCACGAGGGAGCATGAACACATTTTTTTTCAATCTTAGGCAAAATCAGAGGTTGCTGAAAGACCTGGTTCGGAGGAATTGCCACCGAACCCGTAACTTTATATTCGATATAACATCACAGATACGACCAGAACTGGTGAGCTTTTACAGCCACTTCTACTTTTGTTTCCCATCTCAAATTTCAGTCCGATTTGTCGTTGAAGTGTAAAATATTCCAGTGAAAATATCATTGAGATGACCACTTGAAACTTCAGTGCAAACAAGGCAAACGCCAAGTGCTGAAAACTGGAATGATGGCCTCCGAACGGTGAAGTAAAATGCTCGATGACTTCATCAGATTCGACGAGAAAGTTATCTCCAAAGACCAAAAACAACTAATAAAGCTGTTTTGAAACAAAGGCGAAATGTGATCTTGCTTATATCCCCGGTGGCAGAGTGAGTAGGAGTCGGTGCTTCTACCAGCGTTGCCCAGCTTCCGGTTCCTGATCTGAAAATTCGATTTTATTGTAGCAGACTGTTGCAACAGCGAAATCAGAGCAGATATGACGGGAATCAGTTAATGCCGTTGAGATCTTCAAGAAGGAGAAATTTCCAGACTGTCTCTGTTCAGTTGGACAGTTCACTCTTAGTTCTCCTGATTCCGTTCGGAAAGATTTCTTAAAGGTTCACAAAACTGTGATTAAGTTTTGGTTATTTGCTTCCTCTCCGTTCCCAGAAGCTGCAGTGATTCAGTCGGAGGGTTTGGGTAACAAAAGGAAATGAAGGGTGGGGCTATTTCATCTTCCTCTCCATTGACAGCGCTGTGAGATTGCTTCTGCTATTTTCGGGGACATTTACTGATGTGAGGCAGTGAAAGGATTCGCCTTCATGCAGATCAGCAATCAAAACCTCACCTCGCCTTCAGTACAATAAGGAAGATGTGTTTGGAAGTGTAACGAAGCCTTGAACTGCACTCAAACCAAGCAAAAGCCTAACCTGTTCCACCCCTGCCCTGGTGCATATCAAAAGCCCCCATGTTGCGGTGTTCTGATGTTCACACGTTCATGAACAGCAATGGGAATTCTCACAAAGTGAAATACCAGGAAAAACAATCAGAGTCACTGCTGCTCTTCGGAAGTCTCTATGTTCGAACCAGTGCCTTTCTGTGGCAAAGGAAAGTTATTTGGCCTCAGGTGCGAGCTTCTATGTCACTCTCGTCTCTGTTAGAACTTGCCACTCTCTTCTCTGTTGGAACATTTATTCACCATCACTGCGCTATTTCAAGAATTTGAGTTATGGATTCTTGGAGTCTGCGAGAAACTTCTGGTCACTTCTAGTCCAAAGTTGAATGATAGATACTCCCTTCACCGCAGCTCAGCGTCTCAAAATAATACGCTGTTAGCGTCAGCCTGTTCTGTACCTT
>NW_025166518.1:0-1670 GCF_004010195.1 Chiloscyllium plagiosum
GGCCAGTGAGCATGTGTATTTTGTTAGTACAAAGAAATGTTTAGGTTGAGCCAGTGAGGTATTCGCATAACTATCAGAGGAAGAATTTGGGATTGCGAAGAGATGAACAAATCTGTCTTTAGTGTGTACGAGCTTGTTCCAGAAGCCAACATACAACGTTTTAGGAATCCAAGGAGGGACCGTGATTAAAATTACATTGAGTTTCAAAGGAGAAAACAAAGTAATTTTGATGGGTGGATAAGGACATTGGGAAAAAGCAAACCTATGACGATCTTCGAGAGACGATTATTCAGGAGGAGGTCAAAAATTCAGTTCTTGCAGTCGGAACAACTCATATGGAAGAGAAGAGAGTTAAATGGGCAAGATTGGCAGCTGAAATGGCTGGTGATTATCCGTTGATCCATAAATCAACGTTAGGATTCCAAAATCATTTTTAATCCTTCAAAGATATGAATTGCGGAGAAGTCAAATCCTCACATGGAAAGGGAAAGGTCGATCACCATAAAGATCACAAAGATAACAGACCAAAGTGTGAAAGGGAAACAGTTGAATAGAAAGAGAAGTTGAAAGGCTTCAGTGTTTTCACTGCAAGAAAGTAGGTTTGATGAAATCACAGTGTTTGTGTATTACGAGAAAGTACTGGGAAGCAAGATGTAGAAAAACAGAATAAGGCAGTAAATTTTCTTGGCATGGTAGCGCATGGTAACAGAATGCACTGTGCAAACTAGAAGGCTGCACCGTAACGTACAAGTTGGTCGGAGGTTGATTCACGGCGAAGTGGCAGACCTTCCTAAACTATATACCTGTGAAGGAAAAGATTACTCGCTTAGGCCATGCGCAGTAGGAAAAGAGGTTATAATATTACGACATTCTGAACACTCTCAATCAGTGATGTTGAAAATATGAGCAGATGAATACCTCTGAAGAACAACTACCAGAAGGCATGCGAGTTACGGGAAGTCAGGTTGTGACAAGAAGCGTGCAATCATGTAAAGTGAGGTTACCGTGTCCAGTGAAGAGCGGAGAAATCCTGGTAGGAATACTGGACAAATTTTCAGCTACAGAAATGCAAATTTTCCTTGGTGAACGTATAGCTGGCTCACAGGTTCGAGTAGCGCCTACTGTGCTAGATAAACTAGAAGAAACTCAGGCAACTGAATTATTGTAGGACAGATATGCATTTTTTCCCCGGAATCTGTGGTAACGAGCTCACAACTTCACCAATTCAAACAGGAGAGAACAACGGCTAGAGATAAGGAAGTTGAAGTGGCATTAGCAGAGACCCTGTTTGATCAGACGGTGGAGACAAACCAGGAATTTATGGATGACAAAGCAGATGTCTTTCGCACACATAAATTAATGCTGAAAATCTGACGCAATTGTATGAAAAGGCATGCTGAGAAAAGAAATCCGAATGCTTCCCTGAATGTTGTTATCTTAAAAACGATGACTTGATGATGAAATGAAGACCATCACATATTGAGGCAAATTAGACCACGAGAGAAGTACATCAGTTGCCAGTGAGTAATAGGAAGAGGGTTTTGCGAGTACCGCACGAGCTGCTCACTAGGGGGTCATTAAGGAGTATGAAAACACACGATAAGACACAGAAACATTTTGGTTGGTCTGGACTGCATAACAATGTAGTCGAATTTTGCCAGACATATTAT
>NW_025166519.1:0-1670 GCF_004010195.1 Chiloscyllium plagiosum
TATCTTGTAAACTTCTATCAGGTCGCTCTTCATCGTTCAAGTGAAAGCTAAGTTTGTCCAATCTCTCTTCATAATCGATGCTCTCCAAATCAGGCAACATCTTGGTAAGCTGTTTCTATGCCCTCTCCAAAGCCTCCATATCTTTCTGGAGTGTGGCAACCAGAACTGTACACAATATTCCAAATGTGGCCTAACTATATAGCTGTAACATGACTTGCCAATTTTTATATTACAATTTTTGTACTTTATGTTCCAAGCAATAAAAGTAAGCGTGCAATATGCTTTCTTGACCACCTTCTTCACTTAAGTTGCTACTTTCAGGAACTGTGGACCTGGACACCGATATCCTTCTGTATGTTGATGGTTCTGCCAATTACTCCATAATTAGGTTCTGGGGATTTAACAGCTTTCAGTCCCTCAACTTCTCCAGTGTAACATTCTTACTTATATTTATTTCCCTCAATTACTCATTCTCACTAGCCACTTGCATCCCTAATTCTGTGAGAATGTTTGTATCTTCCTCAGTCAAAACAACCACAAAGTGTCCAATTAGCTTCTTTGACATTTCCCAAAAACCCCATTGTAAATTCTCCTGATTCTGCTTTTAATGGATATGCCTTCATCTTAACTAAATGTATCCTTTTGCATATTTATTGAAGCTTTTACAGTCCATGTTTATGATTTTTGCTGGATTCATATTTTAGTTTCCTGGTCCTCCTTTGTTGTATTCTAAAAGCTTCCTTAAGTTCCTTGCAATTTCTAGCCACTTTATTTACTTTTTCTTTTATTCTTATACAATCCTGAACTTGATTTGTTAGCCGCACATGACTGACTTTTTAAAATTTTTGCACCTTGAAAGATTGCAAAGTTGCTGTGAGTCATGTAATCATATTGTTTTAAAAACTGACCATTTCTGATCACTTTCAATGTATTTCCAAAGTAGGAATTTATAAAATGTTACATGGATTGGTTGCCTGCAGATTGTGTGCTTTTGGAACAAAATAGAATTTGTCTGCAATTACAATTCTGCAAATGCAAATTCACCCCATAGACTTATATGTGCGTGTGAGGGAGAGAGAGAGAGAGTGTGTATGTGGGAGAGAGTTTGAGTGTGTGCATGTGTGTGTTTGCGTGTGTGCTTCTCACATGCACACACTCACACTCTTTCCCACATACACACTCTCTCTCTCTCTCCCTCACACGCACATATAAGTCTATGGGGTGAATTTGCATTTGCAGAATTGTGATTGCAGATAAATTCTATTTTGTTCCAAAAGCTCACAATCTGCAGGCAGTCAATCCATGTAACATTTTATAAATTCTATTTGAAAATAGAACCAGTCTGACTCGAAATTGGATACAGACAGACTCTAACCTCATACCTTTAATGCATTGTCTGAGCTGAGATGTCATCTTTTTTTTAAGTTATCTCGAGAATGTGATTTGAAATAAGTTCTGGGATTTACATATGAATGAACCAAAAACTGCAACCCCTTCTAAAAGATGAAAGATTTAACATCAATCTAGGTTTGTTCAATATATCGTATCAGTTGCATGCATGACACTGTGATCTTGTGCTTTAAATTCTGTCTTATGATCTTGCTCCACAGACACCTGATGAAGGAGCAGTGGTCTGTAAGTTAGTGCTTCCAAATAAACCTATTGGACTA
>NW_025166520.1:0-1670 GCF_004010195.1 Chiloscyllium plagiosum
GTTAGTGACAATACAGAGACAAAGGTTACAAGAAGAGATGAGATTGAGGTTGACAGGGAGGAGTTCAACAATTTTGACAGATCTGATTATAGATAATACCCTGAGCCGGACGGGATTTATCATCGTATTCTCTAGGAGGCAGGGATGAGGTTGCAGAGCCTTTGGCTTTGATCTTTATGTCATCATGGTCGACAGGAGCAATGCCAGATGTCGAGAGGATAACAAATGATGTTTCCTTGTTGAAGAAGGGAGTAGGGAGAACATTGTTAATTACCGGCCAGTGTGCATTACTTGTTTGTGGGTACTGTCTTGGAAAAGGTTATAAACGATCGTGTTTATAATTATCTGGAAAGGAATAATTTGATTAGGGATAGTCAATACGATCTTGTAAAGGATAGGTCGTGCCTCACTAAGCTTATAGAGTTCTTCGAGAAGGCGACAAACAGGTCGATGAAGGTGAAGTGATTGATGTGATGTATATGGACTCCAGCAAGGGTTTGATAAGCTTCTACACGATAGGCTACTGCGCAAAATACGGAGTTTCGGGACTGAAGGTGATTTATCGGTTCAGATGAAAAGTTGAAAAGCTGAAAGCAGACACAGGTTAGTGGTTGATGGGAAATATTCATCCTGGAGCACAGTTACCAGTGGTGCATCGTAAGGATCTCTTTTGGTGCCACTGCTTTTGGTTACTTTTTTAGTAATGAGCTGGATTTGTGCTAAGAAGGATAGGTTAGTAATTTCTTTGGCTGACACTAACGTAGGCAGCGTTACGGATAGTGCCAAAGGATGTTGTGGGTTATAGAGGGTCATAGATAAGATCAGCTAGGAGAAAGTGAGGGCTGCAGATGCTGGAGATCAGAGCTGAAAAATGTGTTGCTGGAAAAGTGTAGAAGGTCAGGCGGCATCCAAGGAGCAGGACAATCGACGTTTCGAGCAGACGTTTCCTGAAGAAGGGCGTATGCCCGAAACGTCGATTCTCCTGCTCCTTGGATGCTGCCTGACCTGCTGCGCTTTTCCAGCAACTCATTTCTCAGTCATAGAAAAGATGCAGAGCTTGGCTGAGAGTTGGAAAATAACGTTTAATTTGGAAACATGTGACGTGGATCACTTCAAAAGAAGTAATAGGGATGCAAAGTACTTTGTGAATGGTCAAATTCTTGGCAGTACAGACGAACATATAGATCTCGGTGTCCAGGTGCATAAATCTCTGAACGTTGACTCCCATGATGACAGGGCTTCTAAAAAGCCATGTGGTGTGTTGGCCTTTATTGTTAGGGGAATTGAGTTCAGGAGCCACGACGTCAAGCTTCAGCTGTACAAGACATTGGTAAGGCCGCACCTGGGGTATTGTGGTCGCTGCATTTTAGGAAATATGTGGAAGCTTTGGAAAGGGTTCGAAGGAGATTTACGGGGATGTTGCCCGGTCTGGAAGGAAGGTCTTACGAGGAAAGGTTGAGGGAACTGAGGCTGTATTCGTTGAAGAGAAGAAGGTTGAGAAGTGACTTAATTGAGACGTATAAGATAATCAGAGGGTTAGATATGGTGGAAAGGGAGAGGCATTTTCCTCAAATGGTAAATGCTACCATGAGGGGATAAGCGGGTAATAGATTTAGTACAGATGTTAGAGGTAGTTGCATCAATCAGAGAGTGGTAGGGACGTGGAAGGG
>NW_025166521.1:0-1670 GCF_004010195.1 Chiloscyllium plagiosum
ATCTCCTCAAAGAACTCAATAAGCGAGGTGAGGAATGACCTGCCACTCACAAAGCCATGCTGACTGCCTTTAATCACATTATGCTTTGCCATAGAGTCATAAATCCTATCCCTCAGAATTATTTCCAAAACTTTGCTGACCACAGACATAAGACTGACTGGTACGTAATTGCCAGCTATTTCCCTATTACCCTTCTTGAAAAGAGAAACAACATTTGCCTCCTTGCAGTCCTCTGGTATGACTGCCGCGGAGAGTGAGGAGGTAAATAGCCTCACCAGCAGTTTAGCAACCTCCTTTCTCGCTTCCCGGAGCAGCCGTTACGTAGAAAACAGAGCGTGAAACATAGAACATAGAACAGAACAGCGCAGTACAGGCCCTTCGTCCTTCGAATTTGTGCCAACATTCCATTGGACACTAAGGTCAAAATAACCTACATATCGAAATTTTCCTATTACCCATGTGCCTGTCCAAGAGTCGCTTAAATGTCCTAATGGACCTGACTCCATTACCACTACTGGCAATACATTCCGCGCACCCACCACTCTCTGTGTAAAGCACCTACCTTGAAATCTACTCCAAACATTCCACCAATCACCATATCATTATGCACCCTCTCGATGGCCATTTCCATCCTGGGAAAACAATTCTCCTACTATCCACTCAAAATATGTCTCTCTTTATCATGTTTACCTCTATCCATGCACTTCTCATCTCTCGTTGCTACAAAGAGAAAATTACCTATTTCCTCAACCTTTCTTGACAACACATGCCCTCTGTTTCAGGCAGATCCGAGTAAGTCACCTCTGCACCCTCTCTAAAACTTCCACATGCTTCCTATAAGTGTGGTCTAACCAGAGCTTTGTGGAGCTGCAGCATAACCTTGCAGCTGTTCTACTCAATCCCCAGCTAATGAAATCAATGCACTTTCCACCTCCTTAACAACTTTATCAACTTGCTTAGCAGACTTGAGGGATGTGTGGACGTGGACCCCAGAATACCTCTGTTGCTCCACACTGCCAAGATTTCTGCCTTTAACGCTGCATACAAATTAGACCTTCCAAAATAAATAACCTCACATTTTTCAAGTTTGAACTCCATCTTACACATATCATCCCAGCTCTCCATCCTGTGAATATCCCGTTGCAATCTACAAAAGCCCTCCACACCATCCAACAATCCACTATCCTTCGTCTCATCAGCAAACGCCCTCCACACCATCCAACAATCCACTATCCTTCGTCTCATCAGCAAACATACTCACCCAACCTGCCACTTTTCATTTAAGTCATTTATAAAAATTACAAATGGCAGAAGTCCCAAAACCAATTCTGTGGCATACCCACTGATCACCAAATTCCAAGGCTGAATAGTTTCCATCCACTCTCCAGCTTCCCTCATTTAAATACTTTCCCATGCTGTCTATTCCTATCCAGCCAGAGAGACAGATTTCCCTGCATTCTACATCTGCTTACCTTCTGAATGAGCCTACTACGGGGACACTTATCAAACGCCTTGTTAAAACCCATGTACATCACATCCACTGCTTTACACTCATTTATGTGTTTGTCACATCCCCAAATAATTTAATTAGGTTTTGAGGCATTACCTGCCCGTCACGAAGACATGCTGACTTTCTCTAATCAAGCTATGGTTTTCCAAGTAATAATAAA
>NW_025166522.1:0-1670 GCF_004010195.1 Chiloscyllium plagiosum
GCGAGGGTGCGGTTGTTACTCACAAGAACATTGGAGAGGGTGCGGAAGCTACTCTCAAGAACATGGAAGAGGGTGCGGTTGTTATTCACAAGAACATTGGAGAGACTGCAGATTGTATTCACAAGAACATTGAAGAGGGTGCGGATGCTACTCACAAGAACATTGGAGAGGGTGTGGAGGTCATTCAAAAGAACATTGGAGAGGGTGTAGATGTTATTCACAAGAAAATTAGTGAGGGTGTGGATGCTATTCACAAGAACATTGGAGAGGGTGCGGATGGTATTCACAAGATCATTGGAAAGTGTGCAGTTGGTAATCACGAGAAAATTGGAGAGGGTGCAGATGCTACTGACAAGAACATTGGAGAGGGTGCGTATACTATTCACATGAACATTGGAGAGGGTGTAGTTGCTATTCACAAGAACATTAGAGAGGGTGTGGAGGTCATTCAAAAGAACATTGGAGAGGGTGCAGATCTTAATAACAAGAACATTGGAGAGGGTGTAGATGTTATTCACAATATCATTGGAAAGGGTACAGTTGCTAATCACAAGAACATTGGAGAGGGTGCAGATATTATTCACAAGGAAATTGGTGAGGGTGCAGTTGCTAATCACAAGAACATTGGAGACGGTGCAATTGCTACTCACAAGAACATTGGAGAGGGTGCTGATGCTATTCACAAGAACATTGGAGAGGGTGCGGAGGTCATTCACAAGAACATTTGAAAGGGTTTGGATGCTATTCATAGGAACATTGGAGAGGGTGCAGATGCTATTCACAGGAACATTGGAGAGGGTGCGGATGATATTCACAGAAATATTGGAGAGGGTGAGGATGGTACTCACAAGAACATTGGAGGGGTTGCGGATGGTATTCACAAGAACATTGGAGAGGGTGTAGATTCTATTCAAAAGAACATTGCGGAGGGTGCGGATGGTACTCACAAGGACATTGGAGAAGGTGTAGATGCTATTCACCAGAACATTGGAGAGGGTGCAGATGCTACTCACAATAACATTGGAAAGTGTGCAGTTGCTAATCACGAGAACATTGGAGAGGGAGCGGATGCTACGCAGAAGAACATTGGAGAGGGTGTGGATGTTATTCACAAGAACATTGGAGAGGGTGTGGATGTGATTCACAAGAACATTGGAGAGGGTGCAGATGCTACTGACAAGAACATTGGAGAGGGTGCGAGTACTATTCACATGAACATCGGAGAGGGTGTGGATACTACTCATAAGAACATTGGAGAGGGTATGTATGGTATTCCCAAAACATTGGAGAGGGCGCGGAAGCTAATCACAAGGACATTGGAGAGGGTACGGATGGTATTCACAAGAACATTGGAGAGGGTGCGGATGGTATTCACAAGAACATTGGAGAGGGTGCAGGTGCTATTCACCAGAATATTGGAGAGGGTGTAGATGCTATTCACCAGAACATTGGAGAGGGTGAAGATGCTACTCACAAGAACATTGGAGAGGGTGCGGAGCTAATCACAAGGGCATTGGAGAGGATGCGGATGGTATTCACAAGAACATTGGAGAGGGTGAAGATGCTACTCACAAGAACATTGGAGAGGGTGTGGATGTTATTCACAATATCATTGGAAAATGTGCAGTTGCTAATTGCGAGAAAATTGGAGAGGGTGCAGATGCTACTGA
>NW_025166523.1:0-1670 GCF_004010195.1 Chiloscyllium plagiosum
CTATTAATTTTCTTCCAAATTCTGACACAAATGCCTGAACTCTGATCATAATATTAATCATCTAAATTAAAATAACATGTCTCTATGAAGAAACTATTTGATGGAAATTCATATGTCTTGTGTTACCTGTATTTTTTAATAAAGAAAGGAAGACTTGTTTTATAATCACTGAATGGCTCACTTTTTCTTCAATTCATAAAGCTCGTTCCTACATTTTATACCACAATTTACCAATTTTAATAAATATCCAATCAGCATCACAGCAAAGTGTTTTTGAAATGTTGAATCATTCTCGTTGCTCATATTACAACATTACTTATCAAGTCATTGTCATGATAATTATTGTGCAATTATTTAAGAAATTATTTTGAACAAGTAAAATGAGATTTACATTTTAATTTAACCAATTGTTTCTGAGTACCAACACTGCAATATGAAACTGTTTTTTTTCAGGTCAAGTATCCCACAATGGATCCAAGGACTTCCCATGCAACATTAATTGTAAATGTCTAATGGTTGCTTACACGAATGATCACCATAATCACAGACTTTAAATTCACAGACCTGCAATTACTTTTCATTGCAACAATTCCTGTTTGTTTGCACATATTCCTCAGTCACATAGCAAAACGAGATTTCTCATTATTTCTAAATTCATTGATCGAATTTTATAATTCAGTTGCTGCTCATACGTAATAATTATTCAATCCAGTATGTGCCGTAAATGTGGAATTACGGCTCTTTTCATGAATACCTAAATATATTGTAATGTACAATCTCTCAATAATTGTTAATATTAATTCTTATTTTACCTGCGAAAAAATAGTTGAATTAATTTCAATATATTTCACTTCGATACGAACATTTATTGCATTTATAATTACAATAATATTTAAGTATTTTTCATGCAACAAAATCATGTACAATTCCTGCGTTTTGTTAAGTCAAATGAAAAAGAATTAACATCTCTGTATTGTTTCATTAAACAATGACAATGCATTTTGAATTTTTCGAAGTTGAGCATTTTTGCAAAGAAGGGATGTTGTCTTCAGCTGAATAATCACACTGAATGACTAATTCACAGAATCTGCTGTTTATTCACTTCGAGTTCCCAAAAAACCAAATTAACTAATTCTGCTGGCTCTAAGTTCCTGGAAAGTATTTGAGAATGTTGCAGTCTTAAAGATGAAGAAGTCTATGTGATCGTACTGATTTTTTTTATTAGAAAGATCTTAATTCAAACATTTCAGGCACATAAATCGCTATTCTGTAGTGTTACAAAGATGAAAAGCAAGTCAATTTCTTCATCAGTAAAATAAACAAATGTCACTTCCCGTTATTCATTAGTTAGCTAATTCACAAATTTGTTGTTAAACAATGCAATTCACCTGAATATTGTTGTGTCCTTTGATCATATTAATTTTCTAATTATTGTTCATTCATGATTTGTCAGGGAGTTTTATTTTTTGTTTTCCATTTATATTAAATGTAAGATTGATATGTATCGGCAATATCAGAGAGTGTTCATTTGAAATTTGACTTTGCACGTCTCTCACTTATCTCACTTCTTGCATGGTAGCTGGGCGTTGAGAACAGCTCAGTAGTTAGCACTCGTGTCTTACAGTGTTATGCACGGGGGGTCGATTCCTTCCTCGGTCACGTGGCTGTGT
>NW_025166524.1:0-1671 GCF_004010195.1 Chiloscyllium plagiosum
AAACATCATCATCTCACCATACTGACTGTGAGATATAACATGACACATCACTATCTCACCACACTGACTGTGAGATAAAACATCACATATCACCATCTCACCATACAGACTGTGAGATATAACATGACACATCACCATCTCACCATACAGACTGTGAGATATAACATGACACATCACCATCTCACCATACTGACTGTGAGATATAACATCACACTTCACCATCTCACCATACAGACTGTGAGATATAACATGACACACCACCCATCTCACCATATTGACTGTGAGACAGAACATCACACATCACCATCTCACCATACAGACTGTGAGACATAACATCACACATCACCATCTCACCATACAGACTGTGAGATATAACATGACACATCACCATCTCACCGTACTGACTGTGAGACAGAACATTACTCATCACCATCTCACCATACTGAATGTGAGATATAACATGAAAGATCATCATCTCACCATACTGACTATGAGACAGAACATCACACATCACCATCTCACCGTACTGACTGTGAGACAGAACATTACGCATCACCATCTCACCATACTGAATGTGAGATATAACATGACAGATCACCATCTCAACATACTGACTATGAGACAGAACATCACACATCACCATCTCACCATACTGACTGTGAGACATAACATCACACAACACCATCTCGCCATATTGACTGTGAGACATAACATCACACAACACCATCTCACCATATTGACTGTGAGATATAACATCACACATCACCACCTCATCATACTGACTGTGAGATATAACATCACACATCACCATCTCACCATACTGACTGTGAGACATAACATCACACATCACCATCTCGCCATATTGACTGTGAGACATAACATCACACAACACCATCTCACCATATTGACTGTGAGATATAACATCACACATCACCACCTCATCATACTGACTGTGAGATATAACATCACACATCACCATCTCACCATACTGACTGTGAGACATAACATCACATATCACCATCTCACCATATTGACTGTGAGATATGACATCACTCATCACCATCTCACCATACTGACAGTGAGACATAATATCACACATCACCATCTCACCATACTGACTGTGAGATATAACATCACACATCACCATCTCACCATATTGACTGTGAGATATTACATCACACATCACCATCTCACCATACTGACTGTGAGATATAACATCACACATCACCATCTCCCCATACTGACTGTGAGACAGAACGTCACACATCTCCACCTCACCATACTGACTGTGAGATATAACATCACACATCACCATCTCCCCATACTGACTGTGAGACATAACATCACACATCACCATCTCCCCATACTGACTGTGAAACAGAACATCACACATCACCATCTCACCATATTGACTGTGAGACATAACATCACACATCACCATCTCACCATACTGACTGTGAGATATAACATCACAATACACAACACCATCTCCCCATACTGACTGTGAGACAGAACATCACACATCTCCACCTCACCATATTGACTGTGAGATATAACATCACACATCACCATCTCACCATTTTGACTGTGAGATATAACATCACACATCACCATCTCCCCATACTGACTGTGAAACAGAACATCACACATCACCATCTCACCATATTGACT
>NW_025166525.1:0-1671 GCF_004010195.1 Chiloscyllium plagiosum
CTACGCATTAGGACTGCGCCGAGGCGTGATACAGGCCTCTCTCCTTATGAGATGATGTTTGCATGACCTTTCTTGGGTGGAAGAGGCGAATTACCAGCTGTAGAGTTCAATGATAAGTTTTTAAAGAACTATATTGTGCTCTCGGCTCTTCTTTGTCTGTCCTTAGAAAGAAGGGTCTTTTGACCCAGACATCTCCACTTGAGTTCGCCGTACATCGAATACAACCGGGTGATTGAGTCCTGATCAAAACCTAGAATGATAATTAACTGCACACAAGCTGGGCGAGACCGTTTCTAACCCCCCTGACTACTGTAACAGCCGTCCGAACTTCTGAAAAAGTGTGGAGTCATCACACTCGTGTTCAGGGCCCCGTGGATGCTCCTTCCCCTTCGACAGCGTCGCAAGCTCATCCTACAGACAACTCTCTGAACGTCAATGTGAGCAAAAAGAATGGACTGAGATAAGAGACGATTAAGTATTAGTTAAAAAAGAACTATCTCCCAAAACAATTGTAAGTATTGCATGGACTCACTCCTCCCTGGCATACAAAGGGTTAGGGAATAGACAGATAGGGTTGTGAGCTGAAATGAGTGGTCAGCTTTATATTATCACGATAATATTGGCGCTAGCTGCCAAAGGGGGTGGGAAAAATCATTTTACCACTTTATGTCAGAATTATGCTAAACCAAAGGGGCATACCGACTGTTGGGTATATGCGGAGATCCCACAACATGGTGAATCCGGAATTCCTCTCACGGTAGTACCATTTAAAAAAGAAGAAGAGTACCATGCACAACAATTTGACTCGGGCTCAAACAATACAAAATGGAGATCTGACAGGTGTAATTAAAACTTTGCAGGATAGTTTTGTCGACCAGCCCCAAAAGCTCTGGGTACTATCGATGGCCTGAGAGTTTCGCCCCCGAAAGGTGCAGTAATAACCAAAAGTTTCTGTAATCAGAATGATGCCGCACCCTTCCGATTAGGAAAATCATCTTGTGTCTACACTAGCCAAGCCACTGCCACAACCACTTCCCAAGTGTTGAATGGGACATATTGGGTGGGTTGCTTAAAGGCCTACACATTTAACCCCGGCGAGAAGTACGTTTGGAATGGCGGATGTAACGGGAATGGGTGCTGGGACCATCCAGTTCATACACTACCTCAAAACCAGAAAGTATGGTGTGTCTGCTGCTACCTTGCCAATATAATTCCCCACTTGAGGCTGTTAAAGAGAGCCCCAAAAATAACTCGGAAGAAACAGGGAGGAAAGTGAGTAACCCAGAAAGTAACCGAAAGAGATCGCCTCCTCTGGACGTTGATACCTATGTATGGACCGCTCGAGCAGTAGTAGAAATACAAAAGTTAGCGGCTTCCTTGGAAGGGTTGGCCAACAATACTGCTGATGCGTTGGCCGAAACCCAATCCCAAGTAACAGTCATAACGACCGAAATAATTACTACTAGGCTAACGACTCTTCAGAACAGGATAGCTCTGGATTATATTCTGGCAGAGAAAGGTGGTACGGTTAGTCAATCTGGCTATCTATGGATTGTTGATATTAGTGGGTCTGGTGGTAGGGTTCAATGTCCTAAAATGGGTCATGAGCCAACTGATGACATCCCTTGGGGAAGAAAGCCAAATAAATCATCAGATGCTTTTACAATCAGC
>NW_025166526.1:0-1671 GCF_004010195.1 Chiloscyllium plagiosum
TCTGAAATGTTCACCATTTTTAAAAAAAAATGCTGACTGAGAACCTATCTTGAATCTGTCCAAGTGAGATGAGGAATGTTGATGCTCAGTTTTGATTTTACCGTATTTTGAATATGCTGAGGGGCATTTGGGCTTTTCAAAAGTGCCAGAAATCTTTCAACAATTTACATGTGTGGGTGAGGTTTTGCCTTGTGCGCCAGGGTGACTACGAAAATAAATTAAGATTTTCGGAGATAAGGGTGCATGCCCATTTGATTGTGAGAAACGTGAATTGCTGCTGTAATTCAGAAGCAGTATTTCCAGAAAAAGATGATGATATGGTGGAGTTGAAGGGTCGGGTGAAATATGATGAAGCGGTGCTGGGAGGAATAGAGCAAATGCCGGGTTTATCCTCGAGAATGACACAATGTGATCACAGGTGGGAAAGTTGCCTGCCATGATTGAAAATCCGTTTGTAAAAGCAGACAGCTGGCGTGTTGCAACAGTACATCTCGCAATTTTTCTTGACGATGTGGCAATAAGATGAGAAAACAACCGATTTACGAAAGAGTGGAAGTCTCAAATAAACGACCAGCGAGAGCAGAGTAGGTTTCGGAGAAGTAGGTTAAGTTACCTACTTCGGAGAAGTAGGTTAAGTTACAAATAAAGGTAAAACACCTACATAAACTAAACATTCCAAAGACCAAACTGAATGTACCCAACAATATTATTCTCGAAAAAAATGAAGCGTTAGTTAGGAGATGACCACAACTGCATATTTATTTTGGTGAAAAATTGGCAGAAGTCCTTTATGTTGCATTACCAGTTGTTTTTGGAGAGGGGGTGTCGCAGGTCGCACATCAGTTCCAGTAGGAGGTCACTTGGAATGAGGACAACGAACGTCAAAACATTTAATTGACCAGGACTGCGTAAAATGCTCGTTGCAGCATTTGAGGAAGCTTTTACAAATATTAAATTGATTGCATAGGATCCCTTCTGAAAATAAAACTAACGTTTGAGGACTCGTGTACTGGGGTCGTATGGTGGTGGAGGTTGCATGACTTCTGTCCTGACGCTTTGGAAGAACTTTGAACTGAACCACTTTGGTGTTACACCTTCGGCACACCCCACCCACCTCCACCATTAAATAATTTGCTTCTCTCTCTGAAATAAACCGGCCGACTCCTTCAGGGAATTCAGTGCTACTGAAGCAGCTCCGAGGTACACAATATTGAACGTTAGAGGGAAAAGAATGTTTCGTCATCTCTGTCAGAAATGCATGACACTTGTGGGAATGTGAGATATCGGGAGAGGTGAAATAGACTGGGGCGATTTTTCCCCAGAGCATCGGACGCTGAGGGGTGATCGTATAGAAATTCATAAAATCATGGGGAACAGAGATAGAGTGAATAACCAAGGTCTATGCCCAAGGGAAGCAGCGACCAAAACGAGAGGGCGCAAGTCTAAAGTGTGAGGGAAGATATAAGAGATGGTAAAGGGCACTACCTTGCTAATACTCTTTCTCAGCATCCATATTACTCACCTCGTTTTCCTCTTTGTCTGCCCTTCCTAAAAAGTGAATACCACAAGATATTCCATTGTCAGGCCAGCTCATCCTCCAGCAATGACTCTGTAATCCCAGGTACATTCGGTTTGTTCATATCTGTTTGCATGTGTGAATCATCAACAATA
>NW_025166527.1:0-1671 GCF_004010195.1 Chiloscyllium plagiosum
GTCAGCGACAGGGATTGAACCTCAGTTAGTGACTGGAATTGAATCTTCGTCAGTGACAAGGATTGAATCTCATTCAGTGACAGCAATTTGAAACTCAATCAGTGACAGGAATTGAATCAAAGTCAGTGACAGGGATTGAACCTCAGTCAGTGACAGGGATTGAATCTAAGTCAGTGACAGGGATTGAATCTCAATCAGTGACAGGGTTTGAACTTCAGTCAGAGACAGAGATTGACACTCAGTCAGTGACAGGGATTGAATCTCAATCAGTGACAGGGATTGAATCTATATCAGTGACAGGGTTTGAACTTCAGTCAGAGACAGAGATTGACACTCAGTCAGTGACAGGGATTGATTCTCAGTCAGTGACAAGGATCGAATCTCAGTCAGTGACAGGGATTGTAACTCAGTTCGTGACAGGGATTGAACCTCAGTCAGTGACAGGAATTGAATCTTAGTCAGTGACAGGGCTTGGATCTCACTCAGTGACAGGAATTGAATCTCAGTCAGTGACAGGGATTGAACATCAGTCAATGACAGGAATTGAATCTCAATCAGTGACAGTACTTGAATCTCAATCAGCGAGAGGCATTGAATCTCACTCAGAGACTGGGATTGAATCTCAAACAGAGACAGGGATTGAACCTCAGTCACTGACACTCAGTCAGTGATAGGAATTGAATCTCAGACAGTGACAGAGATTGAATCTCAGTCAGTGAAAGGGATTAAATCTCAGTCAGTGAAAGGGATTGAATATCAGTCAGTGACAGGGATTGACCCTCAGTCAGTGATAGGGATTGATCCTCAGTCAGTGACAGGGATTGAACCTCAGACAGTGACAGGGATTGAATCTCAGTCAATGACAGGGATTGAATCTCAGTCAGTGACTGGGATTAACCCACAGTCAGTGACAGGGATTGTCTATCAGTCTGTGACAGCGATTGAATCTCAGTCAATGATAGGGATTGAATCTCAATCAGTGACAGGCTTTGAATCTCAGTCAGTGAAAGGGATTGAATCTCAGTCAGTTACAGGGATTGAATATCAGTCAGTGACAGGGAACGAATTTCAGTCAGTGACAAGGACTGAACCTCAGTCAGTGACAGGAATTGAATCTTAATCGGTGACAGGGCTTGGATCTCAATCAGTGACAGGAAATGAACCTCAGATGGTGACAGGGATTGAATCACAGTCAGTGACAGGGATTGAAACTCAGTCAGTGACAGCGAATGAATCTTAGTCAGTGACAGGGATTGAATCTCAATCATTGACAGGGATCGAATCTCAGTCAGTGACAGGGATTAACCCACAGTCAGTGACAGGGATTAAATCTCAGTCAGTGACAGGGATTGAACCTCAGTTAGTGACAGGGATTGAATCTCAATCAGTGGCAGGCCTTGAATCTCAGTCAGTGAAAGGGATTGAATCTCAGTCAGAGACAGGGATTGAATCTCGGTCAGAGACAGGAATTGAATCTTAGTCAGTGACAGGGATAGAACCTCAGTCAGTGACAGGGATTGAATCTCAATCAGTGACAGCAATTGAATCTCAGTCAGTGACAGGGATTGAATCTCAATCAGTGACAGGGATTGAACCTCAGTCATTGACAGGGAACGAATCTCCGTCAGTGACAGGGAGTGTACCTCAGTTAGTGACAGGGATTGAACCTCA
>NW_025166528.1:0-1671 GCF_004010195.1 Chiloscyllium plagiosum
GCCACGCTCAGTGCTTAACTTCCCTCCACTAACTTGGATCCAGCTTACGCTCTCTCAGATCATTCCTTTATTCCTAATGTACGTGTGCAAAACATTTGGATTTTTCCAAATCCTTCCCGCCAAGGCTTCTTCATGCCCCCAACCAGCTTTCTTCAGTCCATTTTTGAGTTCGTTCCTTTCGACCCTGTAATCTTCAAAATTTGCGCTAGATCCCGCTCTTCTGTTCTTCTCATCCAGGACTCCGTTCCTTTACAATTCCGCACCGGTCTCATTGGGACAAAGTTATTCAACACAGTAAAAAAAGCTCCACATTTCTGTTGTGCATTTCCGTAAAGCAATTATTCCTAATTTACACTCCATCGGTCCTGTCTAAGAGCAGTAAATCATCCCGTCCCCAGATTAAATTCCCTCTCATACAGTGAGTTCCTATTCCTCCCCGTGGCGACCGCAAATCTGAGGCATTTATGCTCTCTGTCACCAAATGCTCTGCAACCGAGATATCTGACACCTGGCCTGGCGAATTGCCTCGCACCAAATACAATATGGCCACCCCCAGTCGGCATATCTAATTATTGCGTCAGGAATACTTCCTGTAAACAAATAACAAAATCATCTCTATCCAGATAATCCGCACCACGGATGTTCCAATTAATATTGGGGAATTTCAAATGACCCTTATCAGCAATTCTGTTATATCTGCACGTTTCCAAGATCTACTGTCGAATCTGTCCAATGTCTATAGCAGACAACCAATAAAATAACTGTTTCTTCCTTTGTTGTCGGAGCTGCAGTCATCCAGGGAAGTGGAAGTATTCCACCATATCCTTGCCTTTTGTTTAGTTGATGGAAAGTCTTCAGAAATGTTGATAGTGTGCGATTCAGTGATGGTTAAATTCTCTCCCATGTTGGATTATGTCATTTTCTGGCACTTGTCTGGTGAGAATGTTATTTGTTATTTATCTTCGCAGGTGGAGATATTGTCCACACCTTGCCGCATTGGACACAGATTTCTTCAAAATGTGATAAATTCAAATGGTGCTGACAATCGTGTAGATATTCCCTCTGCGTACCTTTTGGATAGAAGGCCAGTGACGAAGCAGCTGAAGATGGCTGTACCAAGAAGGCGACACTGAGGAACTCTGATCGACATGTCCTGAGTAGAAAGACATCGAATAACTGCAAATACCCTCCAGTTTGTTCGATCTCATTACAACGAAAGGAACTTTTTCTTCCAATTCACATTCACTCCAGATTTTCTTGGGCTCCTTGATGTCACGTCATGCCTTGATGGAAAGGGGTGTCATTCTCACTTTAACTCTGGAGATTATGTCTGTTTCCCAACTGTGGAGTGTAAATTAGGGATTAAAGGTGTAATGAATCAAAAGCCGAGTATTCATGCTGGAGTCCAAACTGAGGCTGCCATATTGGCAATTTATAATACTCAGCAGTTCTGATCCCAATGCCAATATAATTCATTCAGGGGTGAGTGAGGTGCTCATCATGAGAGGCCAACGACATGCAAATGTGTTCAGCATTGCTTGTAGATTTAGGGGTCGGGAAATATCAAGTACCAGTTGAGGAAGGGTACACCTGCTGATGTGTGACCTTACTGCACCACACCCCACCCCGGCCAAACACCACCCCTACACAAAGCTGTGTTGTGATCGTCAC
>NW_025166529.1:0-1671 GCF_004010195.1 Chiloscyllium plagiosum
CCAGCCTCAGTGTGGACTCAATCACCCAAACTCCGTGTGGACTCGACCACCCAGCCTCAGTGTGGACTCGATCACCCAGCCTCAGTGTGGACTCAATCACCCAGCCTCAGTGTGGACTCAATCTCCCAGCCTCAGTGTGGACTTGATCAACCAGCCTCAGTGTGGAATCGATCACTCAGCCTCAATGTGGACTCGATCACCCAGCCTCAGTGTGGACTCAATCACCCAGCCTCAGTGTGGACTCGATCGCCCAGCCTCAGTGCGGACTCGATCACCCAGCCTCAGGGCAGACTCAATCACCCAGCCTCAGCGTGGACTCAATCTCCCAGCCTCCGTGTGGACCCGATCACCCAGCCTCAGTGTGGACTCAATCACCCAGCCTCAGTGTGGACTCAATCTCCCAGCCTCAGTGTGGACTCGATCACTCAGCCTCAGTGTGGTCTCGATCACTCAGCCTCAGTGTGGACTCGATCACCCAGCCTCAGTGCGGACTCGATCACTCAGCCTCAGTGTGGACTCGATCACCCAGCCTCAGTGTGGACTCGATCACTCAGCCTCAGTGTGGACTCGATCACCCATCCTCAGTGTGGACTCTATCACCCAGCCTCAGTGTGCACTCAATCACCCAGCCTCAGTGTGGACTCAATCTCCCAGCCTCAGTGCAGACTTGATCACCCAGCCTCAGTTTGGACTCGATCACCCAGACTCAGTGTGGACTCGATCACCCAGCCTCAGTGCAGACTCGATCACCCAGCCTCAGTGTGGACTCGATCACTCAGCCTCAGTGTGGACTCGATCACTCAGCCTCAGTGTGGACTCGATAACCCAGCCTCAGTGCAGACTCGATCACCCAGCCTCAGTGAAGACTCGATCACCCAGCCTCAGTGCGGACACAATCACCCAGCCTCAGTGTGGACTCGACCACCCAGCCTCAGTGTGGACTCAATCACCCAGCCTCAGTGCGGACTCAATATCCCAGTCTCAGTGTGGACTCGATCACCCAGCCTCAGTGTGGACTCAATCACCCAAACTCAGTGTGGACTCGATCACCCAGCCTCAGTGTGGACTCAATCACCCAGCCTCAGTGTGGACTCAATCTCCGAGCCTCAGTGTGGACTTGATCACCCAGCCTCAGTGTGGACTCGATCATCCAGCCTCAATCTGGACTCGATCTCCCAGCCTCAGTGCGGACTCGATCACCCAGCCTCAGGGCAGACTCGATCACCCAGCCTCAGCGTGGACACAATCACCCAGCCTCCGTGTGGACTCTATCACCCAGCCTCAGTGCGGACTCGATCACTCAGCCTCAGTGTGGTCTCGATCACTCAACCTCAGTGTGGACTCGATCACCCAGCCTCAGTGTGGACTCGATCACTCAGCCTCAGTGTGGACTCACTCACTCAGCCTCAGTGCAGACTCGATCACCCAGCCTCAGTGCGGACACAATTACCAAGCCTCAGTGTGGACTCGATCACTCAGCCTCAGTGTGGACTCGATCACCCAGCCTCAGTGTGGACTCAATCTCCCAGCCTCAGTGCAGACTTGATCACCCAGCCTCAGTGTGGACTCGATCACGCAGCCTCAGAGTGGACTCGATCACCCAGCCTCAGTGTGGACTCGATCACCCAGCCTAAGTGCGGACTCGATCACCCAGCCTCAGTGTGGACTCGA
>NW_025166530.1:0-1671 GCF_004010195.1 Chiloscyllium plagiosum
ACAGTATTACAGTGGCAGAAAGGACGTTTGTGGATTCGTCTAATGTGGAAGTAAGAGCTGAGGTTTTGAAACAGGGAAGGAGAGGTCATCCTGTTGGGAGTTTTCTGAAGGCCTCCGAATAGTTCCAGAGATGTAGTGGAAAGGATAGCAAAAATGATTCTTGATATGAGCGAGAGTGACAGCGTAATTGTTATGCGGGACTTTAATTTTCCAAATATTGACTGGGAATATTAGAGTGCAGGTACTTGAGATGTGTCAGTTTTTGTCCAATGTGTACACAACCTCTCGACAGGCTAATAAGGAGGGATGCCACATTGGATTTGGTACTGGGTAATGAATTGGACAAGATTTTAGATTTGGAGATAGGTGAGCACTTTGGTGTTAGCAACCACAATTTGAGTATGTTTACTTTAGCGATGTAAAAAGATAGGTATATATGGCAGGGCAAGAGTTGTAGCTGGGAGAAAGCTAATTAGGATGCAATGAGGCAAGTTTTAGGATGCATAGGATGGGGAAGGAAACTGCAGGGATTGGGTACAATTGGAATGTGGAGCTTATTCAAGGGACAGCTACTGTGTGTCCTTTATAATTATGTGCCTGTCAGACAGGAAGGAAGTGGTTGAACGAGTAAGCTGTGGTTTATTAAAGAAGTTGAATCTTTTGTCAAGAGGAAGAATAAGTCTGATTTTACGGTGAGACAAGAAGGTCTCAGTTAGAGCGCTTAAGAGCTACAAATTACCGAGGAAATACTTAAAGAAAGTACTTAAAGAAAGCTATAAAATGAGCCAGGAGAGGACATGAAAACCCGTTGGAAGATAGGATCAAGGAAAACCTTATGATTTTTCTAGGTATATCAGGAATGAAGATTAAGATTCGGGCCAATCAAACATAGTAGTGGGAAGCTGTACATTGAGTCAGACGAGACGGGGATGCGCTAAATAATCATTTTACGTCATTATTCACACTGTAAAAAGACAATGTTGTTGAACAGTATACTGAGATACAGGCCACTAGACTTTAGATGGGACTGACGTTCAAAATGAAGAGATGTGAGTAATTATGGAAAACGTCAAAATAAGTAAGTCCCCTGGGTTGTATGGGTTTATCCTAGGATTCTCTGGAAAGCCAGGAAGGAGTTTGCAGACTCTTTGGCTTTGATCTTTATGTCGTCATTGTCTACAGGAATCGTGCTAGAAGACTGGAGGATAGCAAATGCGGTTCTCTTGTTCCAGAGGGGGAATAGAGACAACCCTGGGAATTATAAACCAGTGAGACTTACTTTATTTGTGGATAAAGCATTGGAAAAGGTTATAAGTTATAGGATTTAACATAATCTAGAAAGGGATAGGTTTATATGGCTAGTAAACATAGTTTTAGGAAGGGTAGGTCGTGCTTCACAAACCTGATTGAGTTATTTGACAAGGTGACAAAAAAGCTGGATGAGGGTAAAGTGGTTGATGTGGTGTAGATGGATTTCAGTAAAGCATTTGATAAGGTTCCCCACAGAAGTCTATTTCACAAAATATGGAGGCATGGGGTTGAGGGTTGTTTAGTGGTTTTGATCAGATATTGACTAGCTGACAGAAGACAGAGGGTGGTGGTTGATGGGAAATGTTCATCCTAGGATTCAGCTAACATTGGGGTACCACAAGGATCTATTTTGGGTCCGCT
>NW_025166531.1:0-1671 GCF_004010195.1 Chiloscyllium plagiosum
AAGACAGCATTCACCATTTCCAGCCAGGTGTGCGGCTGATTTCGATCCCGCTAGGCTTGGAGGTTCACACTGCATCGCAAAGTGGAACCAAAGAGAATGTTAAGACATCCAGAAGAAGGGGTAAAAGTCAGAGTGAGAGTGCGAAATAAAGGTCGAGTGAGTAATGAGGGACTAAGGGAGAAGCGTTATGGAGTTTGAGAAAAGAAGAGGAGAGATGGGAAGCGACAAGAAATGCAATAAATAAAAGTATTACAGAAAAAAATGAGATGGAGAAAGGAATGAAGGACAAAGAGACAGAAGGTTAAGGTGTTAGAGAGAGAGTAATGAGGAAGTAAGAATAAAGATAAAAGGGATTAGAAAGCGAAATAGAGAAGCAAGAATAATGAAGGACTGAGTGAAAAAGGGATAGGCGTTGTCGTGTAATGCGGAATAGAGAGAGAATTGTGCTTGAGAAAGAGAACAATGAGGGACAGCGAAAGAAGGTGAAGAGGTTTAAAAAAAAACAGGAAGAGGAGAATGCGAGAGAGGGAGACGTACATGGAAAAATAATTGAAAAAAAATTGACATTGAGTAATGATTGTGAGAGTGTTTGAATAAAAACTTCAGAGAAAGACCAAAACAGGTATTGAATGACGGCGGCGAGGGAATAAAAATAGCGGCGGTCAAGATCGCAATTGAGACTGAGAGATTGATGCGGGGAGAGAGAGAGAGAGATCGAGAGAGGGAGATAAGAATAAAATGTGAACAGAAAATAAACATCAGAGATAGAGAGAGAGAAGCTTAGTGTGGTCTGTTTGTTGATTATACGCTCATCTGCCATCGTCAAGATCCTTGTTTCTTACAATCAGTTTAAATGCTTGCATAAAGTTAACTGTTTAACAGTCAGTTCTCGTAATTGGAGCAAGACAGAGTGGGGGAGGGCAAAAGGACATCCGACGCACAGGGCCGTCTGAAACCACAGCGCCATTGTATTCCCTCACCCTTCATTACTTTTCATTCGCAGGATATTGGTCTGCGATATTGACAGTTGTGCCGTTGTTTTCCCAATCCCCAGTTGTAACCCTTGAGGAGAGT
This sequence comes from Chiloscyllium plagiosum, assembly GCF_004010195.1. Taxonomy (NCBI): domain Eukaryota; kingdom Metazoa; phylum Chordata; class Chondrichthyes; order Orectolobiformes; family Hemiscylliidae; genus Chiloscyllium; species Chiloscyllium plagiosum. Next base: position 1,075 of record NW_025166531.1, read on the forward strand.
GGGGCTGAACTCCTTCTCAAACTGCCTCAGTCCGTGTATCGCAGACAGACCAGCAATAAAATAGCAGGGAGGCAGGTATTGGATTTTTTTTGATGACAGTGAAGGAACAATCGATATGTTTCACTCACACTTCATCCGATTCATTCATGGAATTTGAAAGGCGTTGTCAGACCGCAGGTATTGCTCTCCGTAGTTGGTCCCGTGAGAAAGTGGCAGTGAGCTGCTTTCTTGAAATAATGCAGTCCATGTGCTCAGGGTTGACCAGTAAGTCCATCAGGGAAGGACTTCCACAATTTTGATCGAGAGCCCTGAATAAATGGTGATATATTTCCAAGCCAATATGGTGGGTGGCTTGGGGGGGAAAGTACAGTGGTTAGTGCTAAAATCCGTCTGCTGCCCTTGTGCTTCTCGATGGAAAGGAACATGAGTTTCGAAGGTGCTAACTAAGAACTTATGTTAAATTTTTACAGTGCGTCTTGTACATGGTACACACTGCTACTAAGCCTTGGTGGCCGAGAGAGTGGTTATGTGCCGATGTTTTGCGAACCAAATGTGCTTTAAAGACATGGATACCGTCGAGATTCTTGAGTGTAATAG
>NW_025166532.1:0-1671 GCF_004010195.1 Chiloscyllium plagiosum
TCTGCACATTCAATGTCAAACTCTGACATCAGAAGTGAAATTACACCATTAATTTTGACTTTCAACATTCGAAGAAGCAAATTAATAGCACACAGTCAATACCCAGTCTAATTAATGTGAAATTAAATTTAACCAAAAAAAATAAAACCAAGCTGGGAGATAAGAAATGGGGGAAGGGCATAAAGCAAGAAATGCAGCATCATAGAGGGTGCTCCTCCAAGGAGTGTATTTTACCAACAACTGCTGCTAAATATAAACACTCTGATATGATCCTCCGGTTTTAATGTAAACCATAGCCCCATACAGGAGGTACCATTTAAATGAGTTAAAAATACAAGCCTTGAGCAAATCCAGCCTCCAGCCTTACCCCCCGCTTCTTGGAGCTTGGACCTTCCTCAAGTTCCGGCGGGTCGTTGAACTCCTGGGCTCCAGCTGCCACTCCTCCACTGAAGAAGCTTTGGGAAGCAGATGCAAAGGCAACATACAGAACAGAGCACCATTGTAAATGAAAGCAGCTTACGGAGACATTGGGCAATAGCATCACATGGTTTTTACCCATCGACCTCTGGGTTTTGTGCCTAGCACACTCACGCAGCACTACTCTGCTTCTGGGCTCCCAGTAGCTGGATTGTGGATCAGTTTAAAGTAGGTCCTATATCTCTGATTACATTGGTACACAAGGCAGTGAAGAAAGGTTTCAGCACACTGGCCTTCATCAATTAGGGAATTGAGTAGAGATGTTGGCAAGTTATGTTGTAGTTATACAGGACGTTGATAAGGTTGTACCTGGAATATTGTGATCAGTTTGGTCCCCTTGGTGTTCTGACTTCTGACTTCTTCAACTCTGGGTTTGTGTTGAACTTGATGGGATACTTTGTCCAACTTAGCATGTTTAAACAGTATCGCTCAGATGATTCATTTGAAACTTTTCAGGAAGTGAGCTCAATAAGATTGAACTATTCAAAGTTACTTGGACCCTATTTTAAAATTACATGAGGACCAGTAGTCAGAGACACGTACAGCATGGAAACAGACCCTTCGGTCCAACTTGTCCATGCTGACCTGATATCCTAAATTAATTCAGTCCCATTTGACAGCACCTGACCCATATATTCTGGCAGCTCATTTCATATATGTACCACCCCCTGCATGAAGACGTTGTCTATTTAATATATTTCGCCTCTCACCCTAAACCTATGCCCTCTAGTTCTGGACTCCCCCACCCCTGAGAAAAGACCTTGTCTATTACCCTGTCCATGCCCCTCATGATTTTGTAACCTCTATTAGGTCACTCCTCTGCCTCCGATGCTCCAGATAAAACAGCTCCAGCCTATTCAGCCTCTCCCTGGAGCTCAAGCCCTACAACCCCCAGCATCATTCCCATAAATCGTTTCTCATGGAGAAGTTAACGTTTCAGTCCTGAAGAAGGGTTAATACCCAAAACGCTGACTACTCCACATTCTGAGGCTGTATTCTCCCAACCTCCTGCTTGCAACTTCGGGTTGCAATATGTAGTGGCTCAGTGGTTACCACTGCAGCCTCACAGTGCACGGGACCCAGGTTTGATTCCAGCCTTGGATAGCTGTCTGTGAGGAGTTTGCACAATCTCCCAGCGTCTGCATGGGTTTTCTCTGGGCTATCCTGTCTTCTTACATAAACCAAAGATGTGCA
>NW_025166533.1:0-1671 GCF_004010195.1 Chiloscyllium plagiosum
CAGCCGGCGATGCCTAGAGCCTGAGAGTCATTTAAAAAAATATATTTATTGAGGAGTTTAGAATTAAAATGGAGTTCCTTGGTGTTCAATGAGCTTCGAAGAAAATATTTTATTTTGTTTGTTCATGGAATGTGGGCATCATTGTCTGGCCAGCACTTATTGCCCCTTCCTAGTTGTCCTTGAGAAGATGGTGCTGAGCTGGACCCACAATCTCATTAGGGAGGGACTTCCCAGAAGCAGTGACAGATTTCAAGTCAGGATAGTAGCCACTCTTTACAAGGTGAGTCACTCACTTAATCGATCTACATATTTTAACTCCAACCAGCATCACACTTGCAACATTATTACTGACAAGTAGGACAAAGGGATTACATGGAGTTATTAGCTTCGCTTCATTTAACTTCTGTGGATTCCTCGCTCGTTTGAAAAAAAGAGCTGATTTGGCTTGGCTTCATCCATGGAGGTCGGCTGGAACTGGGATCTTCAGAAAACACCTCAGTGAAAATTTCTCTTATCATGTTAAATACATGCTGGAAGAAGGAAAAGAGTAACAGAGAAAAGATTATATTAGATACGTCCTCTCCCCCCAAAAAAAAATGTTTATTAGACTGCTACAGTGAAAACAAAAGGGGAATACTGTTCAAAATACATAAAATAACAACTTACCACAATCTGAACCAAGGATACATTTAGAATATCATTGATTACAGGAGAAAAGGCAAAAGAGAGATTAGAGAAGGGGTTTAATAGGATTGCAGAACTATCAAGGGTAGGTGCAGATGTATTAGATAAGATTACCTGCATAATACTGAGGAAGGTACCACAACATAAAAGGAGGCAAATCTTTGAAACAAAATGAATGACACCTATGGGACATGCTGCAAATAGAAAGCAAACTATCATGGCTCCAATTATTACATCCTAAAATTCGATTAGAGGATTATCGGGCAGCTAACTCCTCGTTCAAAAAAAGCAAAACAGGAATTTTGTGATTAGTTAGTTTTGCTTCATTTGTTGGTAAAATTCGACCAGAGGATTATCGGGCAGCTAACTCCTCGTTCAAAGAAAGCAAAACAGGAATTTTGTGATTAGTTAGTTTTGCTTCATTTGTTGGTAAATTAAGAGTGAACAATATGGAATGAAGTATGAGCACTTGAAGAGACAGTAGCTAATCAGGAGAAATGAGCATGAATTTCTAATGAGCAGGTTGTGAACTATCAAACAATTTGACAAGGTGGTATTTGTCAAAGAGCAGCTTAGTGGGAAAAAGTTTACATGATTGACGTGGATTTTCAGAAATTATTTCAAGTAGTTGCCTCTGAGAAGACCAATGGCAAAACTCAAGGGCACCTCAAATGAAAGGGAGCATAGTCAAATGGATAGAGGTGGTTGGGAAAATGCAAGGGTCAGGGTAAAATAAAGATTTCACACAAGAAAGGTGTGGAGAATGGAAGGGACCCACAGGAGCCCATGCTCAGATTGCCCTTAATTGTTATAGTAATAAACACAATCTTGACTTGGGAATTTAAGAGAAGGAAACTAAACGATTCCAACTTGGGTTGAAGGGACAGAGATGGAATTGTAATGCAGCGACAGATACAGAAGAATATTTACCGGAAGATGAAATTGAAGTTGAGAGTGAGACGAAGTCAAACATTGAGAAGATAAAAA
>NW_025166534.1:0-1671 GCF_004010195.1 Chiloscyllium plagiosum
GGTGAGCTGCCTGATGACTAGAGAGTGGCTAATGTTGCACCTTTGTTAAAGAGAGGGTATAAGGAGAAGCCTGGGAAATGTAGACCTCTGAGCCTGACTTCAGCGGTGTGGAAGCTGTTGGAGGTATTCTGAAGATTAGGATATGCATATTTTTGGAGAGCTAAGGAATGATTGGGGATATTCAGTATGGTTATGTAAGAGGGTGTCTCACAAACCTGATTGAGTTTCTGAAGTTAGTCACCAAGAAAATCAATGAAGGCAGGGCATTAGACATTGTTTATTTTGACTTTAGTAAAGCCTTTGAAAAGGTTATGCATTAGAAACGAATTTGTAAAGTTCGATCACATGGGATTCAGTGACAGCTTCCCAACTGGATAGAAAATTAGCTGAAAAGCAGGAGACAGAGCAATAGTGGAGGGTTGCTTTTCAGATTGGACGTCTGTAACCAGCAGTGTTCCACTTCAATCGGTGTTGTGCCCATTTTTATTTGCCATGTATATAGATGATTTGGGGATAAGAATACACAAAGTATGGTTCGTTTGCGTGACATAAAAATGTTAAAGTGGATCGTAACAAAGATTATCTATGTTTGGAAAGGGATTTTGATCAATTGGGAGAAGGGGCTGAAGAAAGGCAAATGGTGTTTAATTTGATTTATCGGGACAGTTCAAGGAATCACGTTTTTTTTTGTTGCATGATTTGTTTTCTACATTAGCCATTCCTGTGACCTAGGTGTAGCTAATACACATCAAGCATATCCATCTAATATCAAACGGAAAAATGGTGTAAAGGTTTTAAGCCCTGCAAATATTCAATATGTAGTGTGCAATGGCAGGCTATGTGATATCAAGACCTGGTTTGTTGGGTAAGGGGCTAGGAGAAAGGCCTAATATTATTCAACATGATATTAAGTCTTTAAGGTTGCACAGTCCCCAAGCAGAATATTAGGTGCTGCGTTTCCAGCTTGTGCTGAGCTTCCCTGGAATGCTGCAGCAAGCCTGAAACAGAGATGTTTGCCAGAGAACAGAGTGGTGTGCTAAAAAGACAGACAACTAGAATGTGTGTTGTGGCTTTTGTATACTGAGGAAGACCAAAGTCAATAGGCACGTGTTATACCTTGCCCGGTTATAGGGGAATGTGCTGGATTGGCGGTGGGTCCTGTTTGGAGTGAATGAAGAGTGTACCAGGGTGTCCGAGAGGGAACTGTCCCTGCAAAATGTGGACAAGGGATGGAAGAGGAATGTTTGATGGCGGCATCTTGGAGTTGACAGAAATGACGTCAGATGATCTGTACTCTGTCTGCAAGTAACCCCGAGCTTCTAGTTGCAGCCACTTTAACACCCTATCCTGTTCTCTCTCTAACATCTGACTCAAGCGTACTGCAGTCTTCTAGCGGAGATCAGCATAAGCTGGAAGAACACTTCGTTTTGCGCTTGGGAACGCTGCAGCACTCCGGACTTAACACTGAGTTTACTAGTTACCTGGCATGAAATCCCTCATGTCTTATGACCCTAACTCACACACCAGGTCTTGTGATTACATAACTCGCCATTACACAATACCTATGGTTAGCCACTAACAGTCTCCATTAAGAGATATTCACCCTCCCAGCCAAATCTTTTCTCCTTGATCCAAATTTTCTTCTCGCTGTGTATAATATACCTTTTGCAT
>NW_025166535.1:0-1671 GCF_004010195.1 Chiloscyllium plagiosum
CCCCTCCCACTGTATACCCAGGTACAGGGACAATACAGAGCTCCCTCTACCCGACCATGACGGTGTAGCCTACTCCCCTCCCACTGTATACCCAGGGACAGGGACAATACAGAGCTCCCTCTACACCACCATGACGGTGCAGCCTACTCCCCTCCCACTGTATACCCAGGGACAGGGACAATACAGAGCTCCCTCTACACCCCCATGACGGTGTAGCCTACTCCCCCTCCCACTGTATACCCAGGGACAGGGACAATACAGAGCTCCCTCTACACCACCATGACGGTGTAGCCTACTCCCCCCTCCCACTTTATTTCCAGCATCAGTGTTGAGTGCGGGGATTTGCGCTGGGGGAAGGAGCTGTTGCTAAGGTTACAGGCCCCATTTTGGGCCTTGGTTCTGTAGCTAAGGTTACAGGCCCTATTTGAAGCCTGGGTTCTGTCGCTTAGGTTACAGGCCCCATTTCGGGCCTAGGTTCTGTTGCTGAGGTAACTGGCCCCATTTCTGGCCTAGGTTCTGTCGCTAAAGATACAGGCCCCATTTCGGGCCTAGGTTCTGTCACTAATGTTACAGGCCCCATTTCGGGCCTAGGGTGCAGTGGTTAAGATACAGACCCCATTTCAGGCTTAGGTTCTGTCGCTAAGATTACAGGCCCCATTTCAAGCCTAGGTTCTGTCGCTAAGGTTACAGGCCCCATTTCAGGCCTATGTTCTGTCGCTAAGGTTACAGGCCCCATTTCAGGCCTATGTTCTGTCGCGAAGGTCACAGGCCCCATTTTGGGCCTAGGTTCTGTCGCTAAGGTAACAGGCCCCATTTTGGGCCGAGGTGCTGTGGTTAAGGGTACAGGCCCCATTTCGGGCCTAGGTTCTGTCTCTAAGGTTACAGGCCCCATTTCGGGCCTAGGTTCTTTCGCGAAGGTAACGGGCCCCCTCCCTCGGCCCGAAGACTCCAGCCGTCAGCCATCTTTTCCACCCCACGCAACCCGACTCAGCTCTCTCCCTCTTTGTCTCTTCCCCCCGAATCCACCCCCTGCAGAAACTGGCCGGGGACACCCGCATGCAGGACGCCATTTTGATGGGGACGGCCGGAGCTGGAGGCGGTGGTGGGGCCGGTGGAGGAGGAGGAGGAGGTGGTGGAGGGGTTCACCGGGCCACCTTCGAGGGCCAGCCCGGCAGCGTGGCCGCGGTGCCTCCCTACCTGGGTCCCGACACGCCAGCCCTGCGGGGTCTGAGTGAGTATTCCGGGAGTAGGGTCCTGGGGCCTACTCTGCTCTGAGTGAGGCCTCGCGCGTGGCCGAGTAACAGAGGTTCCGGCGGGCCACTCGGCGGGCTCGCGAGCGTCAGGAGAGGCGATCGGGCCGAGGGGTTAGGATGTGGGAAAGGTCCTCAAGAATGGCTGCAGGAGAGGGGGATGGGAAACTGGAGGGATGTCTGAGGCTTGGGAACGAGGGACAAGGAAGGAGTCACCAGTGGTGAGGATTCGGGGCAAGGATAAAGCGACAGGGTGTGGGGGTGAGGGGAAGGCATGGGTAACTCCTAGTGAGGCTTCGGGCCTAGCACATTCCGACATGGAGATGGACGGCAGGGGGGACAACGAATGTGTAACTAGTAGTGAGGCTTCAGGCCTAGCAAATCACAAACTGAGAGACACCAGTCAGTGTACAGATATCTC
>NW_025166536.1:0-1671 GCF_004010195.1 Chiloscyllium plagiosum
ACAGGGATTGAATCTCAGTCAGTGACAGGGATTAAAACTCAGTCAGTGACACGGATTGAGCCTCAGTAAGTGACAGGGATTGACCCTCAGTCAGTGACAGAAATTGAATCTCAGTCAATGACAGGGATTGAACCTCAGTCAGTGACAGTGATTGAATCTAAATCTGTTAAAGGGATTGACGCTTTGACAGTGATAGGAATGGAATCTCATTCATTGACAGGCATAGAATCGCAGTCAGTGACAGGGATTGAATCTCATTCAGTGACAGGGATGGAATCTAAATCTGTTACTGGGATTGACGCTCAGACAGTGATAGAAATGGAATCTCAGTCATTGACAGGCATAGAATCGCAGTCAGTGACAGGGATTGAATCTCATTCAGTGACAGGGATTGAATCTCAGTCAGTGACAGGGATTGAAATTCAGTCAGTGACAGGGATTGAATCTCAGTCAGTGAGTGGGACTGAATATCAGTCAGTGACAGGGATTAAGCATCAGTAAGTGACAGTGATTGAACATGAGTCAGTGACAGCGATTGAAGCTCAGTCAGTGACAGGGATTCAAGCTCAGTCTGTGACACGGATTAAATCGCAGTCAGTGAAAGGGATTGAGCCTCAATCAGTGACAGGGATCGATCCTCAGTCAGTGACTGGGATTGAGCCTCCATCAGTGACATGAATTGAATCTCAGTTAGTGACAGGGATTGAATCTCAGTCTGTGACAGTGATTGAATCTTAGTCAGTGACAGTGATTGAATCTCAGTCAATGACAGGGTTTGAGCCCAAATCATTAACAGGGATTGAGCCTCAGTCAGTAACAGGAATTGAATCTCAGTCAGTGTCAGGTATTGCAACTCAATCAGTGACAGGAATTGAATCTCAGTCAGTGACAGGGATTGAGCCTCAAATAGTGACAGAGATTATCCCTCAGTCAGTGACAGGGATTGAATCTCATTCAGTGACAGGAAGTGAATCTCAGTCAGTGACAGGGATTGACCCTCAGGCAGTGACAGGGATTGAATCTCAATCAGTGACAGGGATTGTCACTGACAGGGATTGTCACTGACAGGGACAGGGATTCAGTCAGTGACAGGGATTGAATCTCAGTCTGTGACAGGGATTGAACCTCAGTCAGTGACAGGGATTGAATCTCAGTTAGTGACAGGGATTAAATCTCAGTCGGTGGACTGGCATTGACCCTCAGACAGTGACAGGGATTGAATTCAGTCTGTGACAGGGATTGAACCTCAGTCAGTGACAGGGATTGAATCTCAGTTAGTGACAGGGATTAAATCTCAGTCAGTGGACTGGCATTGACCCTCAGACAGTGACAGGGATTGAATCTCAGTCAGTGACAGGGATTGGGCCTCAGTCAGTGACAGGGATTGAGCCTCAGTAAGTGACAGAGATTGAAATTCAGTCAGTGACAGGGATTGAATCTGAGCCCTTGACAGGGATTGAACATCAGTCAGTGACACGGATTAAGCATCAGTCAGTGACAATGATTGAACATGAGTCAGTGACAGCGATTGAACCTCAGTCAGTGACAGGGATGAACCTCATTCTGTGACAGGGATTCAAGCTCAGTCAGTGACAGGGATTGAATCGCAGTCAGTGACAGGGATTTAGCCTCCATCAACGACAGGGATTGAATCTCAGTCAGTGACAGGGA
>NW_025166537.1:0-1671 GCF_004010195.1 Chiloscyllium plagiosum
AAAACGGGAAACTGAAAGAGAAAGAGAGAACAGGCGAATGATTTTTTTTGACAAAACTGAAATATAATTGCTCAACATTCAGAAAGTGCTTTCATGCACAAACATACCATAATATGGAATGTAATGTTTGGGACAAACAATGCAAGCAGATAGCAAATTCTTAGTTTTAAAGTCTTGCTGCAACTATTTTGGTTTTAATGAACGCACACATGGGATTCAGTGCTATAATGATCTCCGAAAATGGAAAAGGAAATCCTTGCCTTCGAGGATACGTGGGGAATGTTCACTGATACATCCCAGGAATGGCAGGACTGTCGTCTAGAAGCGTATGAGTAAAATCTTTCAATGTTCCATGGAGTTTTGAATGAATGATGAAGGGAATCATTCAGTAGAATTCAATACAAGGAAATGATGAACAAATTGAACAAGAACATGGACATACGATACACAATAGCTACGACAATTACTCTGTGAAAACTGTTGATTTCAGATCCATGGTGGCCTTTGGTGATTGCATTTACTGTCCAGAACCAGTCTGCACTGGAATGACGGGAGACACACTATGAAGTATTTGAACTTCAGTCGCCTTTAGAAAGAGCTGAGACTGACTCAGGACACGGTGATTTAGAGATATTGGCCTTACAAACCTTTCAGACATTCCGCGGAAGAATAAAAGAAGTGATAGATAATTTTCGTCTCCATGGAGACGATGTTCATTAACTGGATAGATAGTAAATTACCTTATTGGAATTTATAAATAGAGACGTCATATTTAAAAAGCAAAGAGTTCATAGTGTAACTGTAAAATCTTTAGGTCACACTCAGTGGGAGCATTGTGTGTAATCCTTGTCCTCATTCTCCACCAAAAAAACATGTAAAGAAGTTAGAAAGCGCACAGACGCTGTTTCCTGGATAGCAAGATATTAGAAAGCCAAGTGACTTTGTTAACTGAGATATAAAAATATCAGAAAATATACAACCGGTTTCATCGGGATGATAGAAAGAATGAAGGAGTTTATTCACGAGATTTGGAAATGCTGGAGCAGAAACACGCAAGTTTGATGTGAACAAATGAGATTTTCACATAACGCGAGGTTTGAATGAGTAAATCGGGGAAAGTCCCTCTTTCGAGTGAATCAATAACTTTTGTTAGAGCTTGAAAACCATTCGTGAATGATTAAGAAAAGTTTGGATGAGAGTTTCTTCCACTCAAGAGTTATTTAATTCGTGAACGACTTTCCAGAAATAAAACGTAGAAGCTGACTTCAGAGTGTTTTAAAAGATACACGAACACGGAGAGGATTTACCATTGAGTGAAAGTCAGTGTGGTTGCGTAACAATTTCGAATTTGTTGACTTCAGACACAAAGACATTTCATGAACACGTACAACTGAATAAGACTGAGTATAACAAGTTCATGGATTGGTAAGGTGTGGCGTATTATTCAAGGTGAAACTCTGCAAATGGAGCTGATGTCGCAAAATAACCGCAGACAGAAGTTATATCCTAATGCGTAGGCATTGCATCGTCACTTGGAGACGCAACACCTACTTTAAAGATTTGACCACATTCACATGATGTTAGGTGTATTTCGTACATTCTTAACTCCACCCAAGAAATCCACCAAGAAGACTCTACCCTTTTGTATTGTTCACCCTCTGTACTTCTCTG
>NW_025166538.1:0-1671 GCF_004010195.1 Chiloscyllium plagiosum
ACACAGGGAAGAATGAGCTCAGCCATTAGGATGGGCTCCACAGGAACTGTGATGGGATTCCGTCAGTTTTATAATCATGGTTATGGACAAGGGTTTCAACTGAAACAGAGGCAGGCTAAAGGGGCAGGCAGATTCCCAGGCCGAAATGGTCCAATGGTTAGCACTGCCACCACTCAGCACTGGGGAGCTGAGTTTAATTCCAGCCTGGGCCAGCTCTCTGTCTGGAGTTTTTACATTCTCTCAGTGACTGCGTGAGTTTCTGCCAGGTGCTCAGATCCAAAGTCGTGCAAATTAGGTGGATTGTACATGTGAACCTCCACTACAGTGTCCAGGGATGTTCAGGTTATGTGAATTGCACATGGTTGAGTTACGGGGATAGCATGGGTGAAAGAGTCGGAATATTCTCCTTGTGCAATGGCGGGAGTCTTCAAAAAGAGAAAGTTTGAAGCATCACGACTGTATGGTGATGTGGCTAAAGACAGCAGAAAGGTCAAGCTTTAACTACAATTGCATATCAGCAAATAAGTTAAGGACATTACATAATTAAATTAAGAAAGGTAGTTTTTTTTTAATGTGCAAAGCATTTGCAATAGAATGAGTTAGTGACACCGAGAGGGATCAGGGAGACAGGGCAACAGGGAGAAAGGAAACAGAGAGACAAAGACGCTGGTAAGAAAGGATATGCACTTCAAAACCTTGGCATGGAATCAGAATTAATTGTAGGGAGGGTGAGGAAGGAGCAGTTTATAATCGACCTAACAGCTTTTTTATGTTAGGGCAGTAATCGGGAAAGATAAACAGAAAATTCCAAAGGAATTCAAGAGGTCTGACCCTATCGTTGAGCCTATTACTGTTGAAATTTACAAACTCGGGGTCTCTAGGGAATCACATGAGCCACACAGCTCTTGCAGACAGACTTGTATAATGTTGTTGTGAGCGTTTCTCAGAAGAGCATATTGTGCAACTGGCTAGGGTTACGAAGTATCATAGAATCACTAGACTGACAACACCTTTATGGTTAGAATCCCTGCTGTGTGGAAACAGGCCCACAACCTCCCTCCGAAAAGCAACTACCCCAGGCCCATTCCCCTATCTAATAACTTTGCATTTACCCCTGACTAATGAACCTAATGTGTACATCCTAGAACACAATGGGCAATTCACCTGACCAGTACATGTTTGGACTGTGGGACGAAAGCGATGCAGATACGGAAAGAATGTGCAAACTCCACACAGACTCTGGTACTGTGCGGCTGTAGTGCTAACCACTGACCAAGCACACCGGCCGAAGATGCACCGATGTTAGAACGTTAGTTGTGTAATGAAACTTTGTGAATGAGTATTGTTAGAGGGAAAGTAATCCTTTAGAAAACAGTTATACCAAGGAATTTAAAGGTTACGTGAAGTGTGACTGTGACCACTCCAAACACAAGCAATGATCCAAAATTGAAACAAAGTCACTTACACTTTCATGAGGAGAGAACTGACCAAGATTGAGTAAATACTCTGAAATGTCTGTGTATAAAGGAACAGTGAAAAACGTTTCCAGGAATCACTCAAAACGGTCAATGAAAGGACAATTCATTGAACACCAAGGTCAATCCCTCCGTCCCTGGAATCATCCTGGGAAGCCTTCACCGCCCTCCCACGAGAGCAAGAACATCCTTCCTC
>NW_025166539.1:0-1671 GCF_004010195.1 Chiloscyllium plagiosum
TCGGCCTTTATTTTTACGGGGATTGGCCTGTTGATTGAGAACATCTTTGCCTGCACAGAAGTTGTGTCTTTGTGTTTGTCATTTGTATTCTCTACTTTTGGGCAAGAAGGTATCCGTCTCCAGCACCTAGTTTGAGCCGTAGTTGCGAGGGGACGTCTCCCACATGAAAGCCAGGAACCTAAAGTTTGAGTGGATATTGTGTAAATGACACCTTGATGGTGGAACCCATTCGTTTATGTGCAAATGTTTTTCCACTTGTTTTCCCTTTCATAATTGACTACAAAAGCATGATATTGACCTGACTCTGTAGGTTGATCCCCTGAAACAAGAAGGAAGATGGAAAGACTGCCCTAAATTGTTGATTAGCAAATTGCGTTCGCCTCATTTGAGTCCCTCGGCTGTGTTCCTGAGATAAGACAGAAGATGTAAAAATCACTTTGCATGATTGGTCGGCAGAAAGACTATCCTTATCTGACTCTGTAGGCTGATCACCTGAGACGAGATGGAGGACGGAAGGACCACTGCTGAAAATCTACTTTGTTTTAAGGTGATCTTGATGAATTGGCAGCAGTGCTAGTGCCCGTCGGTCTTTCTGATCTTTGTTTCTCTTCTCTTTCATTATTTATGTTCACACAATTGTGTCGTGCCATTGAGATGGCTTGATTGAGTCAGAAATGTCAAGCACAATGACCCGAAGATCAAGCAACACCTGTCCTACTGCGAAGAGTGGCTCCTCCCCTTTCATTCCTTTTAAAAACTCTGAGGCGCCACTGTAAATTTGTTCATCAGAAGGCTAAGGTAGGAGAACCCGTGGTACCACCCAGCTCACCAGCCAACATAGTGCGCAAGGAGAGGGGTTACAGCACTATTTTCATTCCTTTAACCTCCGATTTGTACATGTAGTCACATGGCAATTGTCCCGATAGATGTTCCTTTAAATGTGAGCAGAGTGACTGCTAGAGGACCAATATTTCAGTCAGTTATGGTTATCCTGGGTGGAACCAGGCTTAAAGTTATCTGGGATAAATTTTGGGAGTATGCTCAGGGACGTTAGCTGCCAAAGCCAAGGTGCGACAGCTACTGTGCCCCGACACGGCTTTGCTCCCCATTGCTCTAGCACCTCCTCCCCATCCACCCTATATCTCCCTATACCCTATATCATAAACTGGCCGTCTCTGCCCTAGACCCTGACTCACACACTGACGAAGTCGCAGCAATTTTTGAAAATCATCCAGTATGTCACCCAGGTGAGGACGGGGGTGTTGAATGGCCACATCATAACAGCGACATGGTCCTGGACTATCGTCTGGGACTGACATTTCGGCACGACCTTCCGCCTGACTCCTCGCATGGAGAGATCACATCATCAATCCCCGACACCAACCACCCTGCCAAGAACACCCGCTCTCACTCTACATACCTTAATTGCCTCTGTTCTCATGATGGGGGTACACTTTGACAAGTCCTGGACACATGCTGAGATCCACAGCATGCTCGAGGACAGCCCCGATCTGCTAAAATACCCAGTTCATTTCTGTCACAGGCTTCTTCAGATTTGTAATATCTGTAATTGTTTGTCACCAGATATGAAAAAAAAAAATGATGCACTTGGCTTACGTTCCCCACTGGTCAACCATTAAAAATCGGTGGTTTCCCCGCCACGTCTGGTAC
>NW_025166540.1:0-1671 GCF_004010195.1 Chiloscyllium plagiosum
CTAGGACCCATGCCGGTAATAAGGGCAATAAATGCTGGCCCAGCCAACAATGCCCACATCCCACAAATGAATGAGAAAAAAAGACTCCCAGCAGATTCTGTCTGGGGTGGGGTGGGGGGAGGGGGGTTTACAGGGCAGGAGTCACAAGCTTGAGGCACACAGTGGTGTTGGGTGAAGTGGTCGGGGTTATCTCTTGGCAGCAGACCCCAGACAAGCAACGGTTGGATGAGCAGAATCACAAAGATCACACTTTGTTGGTTCATAATGCAGAAGGAACTGATTTGATCATATAAAAATATTTCAAGATAAAAATCATGTGACCATGTCTCAAATTCCTTGAGAACAAGTGACGTTCATGAACTATGAATCTGTAACAGTCTTGTTTCCTTATCTGTCACTTTTCTCAGAAAAGACAGCCTGATTGAAAATACCTTTCTGTTTAGTCACCAGCTTTTGAACAATGTGACTATCTCTGACTGGTGACAGAGAGAAACACTGAGCATCAATATCTGTAGAATTTCACCAACAGCTGTCAAAACATTCAATTACCATCCACTGCCTAGTTTCAGGAGTTAGTTGTAGGACTAGCAATCATCAATAGCAGATGCTTTTGATTCATTCACAGCATGTAGGTGTCACTGGCAAGGCAATGATTTATTGCCCAAACCTAATTGCCCCTGAGAGTGCAGAGGACTATCACAGCTGGGTTATTAAGGATATTCAAGATGGACATAGAGAGATTTCATTCCAGTAAGGATAAGACAGGAAAGTGTAATTGAGGATTATCACTTGATATCCACTTCTGATCCTACCTTTTAAGGACCCATGGAACGTGATGGTGAGCTGCGATTCTGAATCATTCCTGCTCATACGGTGCATCCAACAGTGCTGTCCAATAGAAAGCTTGAAAAGTTTGAGCCAGAAACAAAAAAGAACAGAGTTTTACATTTAACTCTCGACTGATGTGTGACTTTAAGAGGAACTGGTAGGTGGTGTTCCTTTGCACTTGCTGCCCTTGTCCCACTGGGAGTTCAAACCTTAGAAAAGTTACAACACAGAAAGAGGCACCTAGGCTCATTGTTTCTGTTCCAGAACAAAAAGAGACAACCCACCACCTTCTAGGACCTGGTCTGTAGCTTGCAGTTACAGTACTTCAGGTATCGATCCAGGTACCTTTTGGGAAAATTAAGGGCTGCTACCTCCAGCTTCTAACTAATCAGTAAGTTTCAGACATCCACCATCGTCTGCGAAAACCAGAGCTCAGAGGTTTATAATTATCGAATTAAAATTGGGAGTCTCTTGCTATAGGGTACAACTAGAGTCCAAAGCCTTAGAGATTAAGGATCAGGGTTTCTGATCTCCAGAAAGTCAAAAACCAGACATAGACACCAAGATCCACATCAGGACACTCGAAGGTGCTGACACATTGACTGGGAAGTGACGGCCAGGCAAGTTTAAGCTTCCAGTGGACAATTACTTGGTGTCTGGAACTTTCTAAAAACGTCTTCAAATCTGAGTTAGAATTAGATAATTTAGAAGATTCTGACTCACTCACCAGGAAGAATTGAATGGATTAAAGCCTGGTCTAATTCATGGATGACTGAGCTGAACCATCCCTTTCCTGATCAACTAACAAACTCCTACCCCAACCCTCCAAAGCTTCCTCTGACC
>NW_025166541.1:0-1671 GCF_004010195.1 Chiloscyllium plagiosum
AATTTAAAAAAAACAATACGAGCTTCATTGCTGTACCAGTCGGGTCCCAAGCTCTGTGAAAAAATAACAATGTTCAGGTTTATTGCATACACTCTGAAACACGTGTTTCTTCAATAGATCTTGCAAGTTTACCAATGAGCTTGACAACATCATTTGGATGGACTAACTTTAGCCAACTAATTTCTTTCCTAGCCTCTATAACCTGAAGAGTGACCAGAAGCAATTACTCCACATATGTGGGAGCATTACCGACGAGGATTTTTTTCCTTAAGAATTGATTTCCATATATTCAGTGCCCAGAAAAGATAAAAAGGTTGTCACCTTTTATAGAGCAATGATTCAGTGGGATTAAAACGCTAACATTTTCTTGCTTAATAATCACGCTGCCTAAATTTTAAAAATGAACACTTCTTAATAGTTCACGAGATCCTAACGAAATATTTTGTGCAAAACAAATCACATGATACATAGTTATTCAGAGAACAAAACAAGTTTGTTCATTGATGAACCCAGAGGAAAAGGTCATGAAACAATGTGAGTTTGATACACCTCAATTATCATTTCAAGTGCATTCTCTGCATAAATTCTCCTTTTCCTCCTCGAAGTATTCAAATTCTTGAATAATTGAGAGAATGAAGTCACAGTTGTACAACACACAATCAGACCCTTCAGTCCAACTTGCCCATGCTGACCAGATGTCCAAAAATATCTAATCCCAACATTTGTTCCATATCCATCTTAAACCCTTTCTGCTGATTATCAGTTTATTTTACTTTATCAGCACTTGAAATACTGACATTGTTTTCCCTAACATTGGTTAAAGAAATCATAAGTTCATTCATCTAAGTTAATTTTGTAATCTTTCACAAAGAAACAATTGAGAACAACATATAGCTGAGTGCAAAACAAAATACTGCAGCGGTGCGATATCTGGGAACATTCTCGAAAGGTGAGGCACTGATACTGCACAAGTTTGTCAGCATGGTTTCAATTACTGACAATCATTTAGTAATGTCTTAGCCTTCACATAGTTAAGGTAAATGTTAGATATCTGAATTTCATGAATTGGTTCCTATTGCACTTTGATCAACAAAAATTATTCTTGGTTTAATCTACTCAAAGGAGAAAGTGACGACCAAAGAAGCTGGACATCAGAGTCGAAAAGTGCCATGCTGGAAAAGCACAACAAGTCAGGCAGCATCCGAGAAGCAGGAGAGTTGATGGTTCGGACATAAGCCTTTCATCAGCAATCGCAGGTTTCAGAAAAATAACTGGCATAGACTTATGCCAACACATACGGAGAAGGGTCGAAGCACGTTACTATCAGATTAGAGACTAATTTCAGATTTGGTACCATTCAGTGCAACATTTCAGTATGACATTTACATATGTACCTAAAAGATAAGTTGTCTAAAATTACAAGCTCTAGAATGATTATAGAATTAAACCTGGAAATTTAGCTGGTGAACAAGAATGGCAAAGTGAAGTCCCATCAGTATCGCCATGGGCAGTGTCAAGTAAGAATTTGAGAGCAGAGTTACCACTTTGGAGTAACCTGCAGTCTGGCTAAATTGCAGCAAAAAGCTGATCAATTTTATCTGCAAACTATTGAATGCAAAATCCTCCTTGCACAATAAAGAGGCAGTATTTTGGGATGTCATTTTTAAAATA
>NW_025166542.1:0-1671 GCF_004010195.1 Chiloscyllium plagiosum
GTGGTGCGGGAAAAGCACAGCAGGTCAGACAACGTTCGAGGAGCAGCGTAATCGATGTTTTGATCATAAGCCTGTATCAGGAATGAGGTTTGTAGGTTGACTAGCTGAGAGATAAATGGGCGGGGAGTGGGGCTGGGGGCAATGTAGCTGAGACGGTGATAGGTAGATGAAGGTGGATGTGAAGAACGTAGGTATGAGAGAAGTTGCAGCGGATATGTGGGAAGGAAGATGGACAGCTAGGACAGGTCAAGTGGTTGGTGCCAAGTTGGCGATTGGTTCTGGGATAAGGTGGGGGAGGCGGAACTGAGGAAACAGGAGGCATCTGCATTAATGCCGTATGGTGGAGGGTCCCAAGGCGAAAGATGAGGCGTACTTCCTCCAGGCGTCGGTTGAATAGCGTTTGGCGATGGAAAAGGCCCAGGACCTTCATGACCTTGGGAAGGGGAGTTAAAGTGTTCGGCCACGGGGCGGATGGGCTGTTTCGTGCATTCATCCCGGAGATATGCTCTGAGCCGTACCCTTACCTTCCAACTCGGCCACGCCTTCATGACCTGTCCGATCTGTACATCTTCCTTCCCACATATATGCTGCACCCTCCTCTCCCCCATCTTCATTAACTTATTGCATGCTCAGCTACGTCCCCCCTCCCATTTATCTCTCAACCCACCAGCCAACAAGCTTCATTCCTGTTAAAGCCCATATTCCTGAAACGTAGGTTCTCCTGCTCCACGTATGCTGCCTGACGTGCTGTGCTTTTCCAACGTCATACTCTGGACTCTGATCTCCAACATCTGCAGTGCTCACTTTCTCCTCGTAATGTGTCTGAGACAATCATATATGCTGATTCTAACCAATTAAAGGTGTTGAAGAAAATTCCAGACTGTTGAGATGAAGCTTATTATTAAAACGATTCATTTGGAAAAGTATACATATGCTCGGACGAGAAAACGTAATTGTTGATGGCGTTGTGGAGACTCGGATGAAAAATGGAGGCATTCTTTGGCAGGAGCAAACAGACTGAAATAAACTGTGTTAGTGAATGTTTGCATGGTCATTGGCAATGTGATGTATATATGCTTTAGTGTATTTACATATTAAGTCTAAAGAGTATAAAATGAACCCAACTTCATGCATTGATGTTTCTTTTTCAAGGAAGGAGGTTGAAGTTGCCGTCACTTTAATGAGGTCATTTTGTCCTTTTTTTAAGAGAGATCCTAAAGGCAGAGGTTTCGAGGGAAGAGCCTAGTTAAGCAGTAGCACGTGAGTGGTCAATTGTCCTAGTTCAGGTTTGTTTCTCATATTGGTTTAGCTTTGGCAGTCACAAGGTGCTGGAGACCAGGAAGGTTGCAAATTTCAGAAAATGATTCCTAACTGAATTTGTCTCTGAAATCTTTATTGATGATGTTCCCTCCTGCGTCTAAGAATCTATGTTTGAATTTGTCTTTTTGCCAAATAATGTGTTTATGGGATGTGGCATGATTGGAACAATGCACCAATAATGTTGCTGTATCGCATCAGTTAACGTGATCAATAGTAAAGTTGTTCTAAATTCTGTTTTCTGGTTTTAACTATAGTGTTTAAATAAATTCTGCTTGCTTAAAATCAAGTGGCTTGACCAGCTTCATCCCACCTGGAATGTCCACCTCACATTTGACTTTAAACTAAGAAAAC
>NW_025166543.1:0-1671 GCF_004010195.1 Chiloscyllium plagiosum
GATTCCATCAATGAGTCTGATTCCATCGGGGAGACTGATTCCATCAATGTGTCTGATTCCATCAATGAGTCTGATTCCATCGGGGAGACTTATTCCATCGGGGAGACTGATTCCATCGGATAGTCTGATTCCATCTGGGAGTCTGATTCCATCAATGAGTCTGATTCCATCAATGAGCCTGATTCCTTCAATGAGTTTGATTCCAACAATGAGTCTGATTCGATCAGGGAGTCTGATTCCATCAATGAGTCTGATTCCATCTGGGAGTCTGATTCCATCAATGAGTCTGATTCCATCAATGAGCCTGATTCCATCGGGGAGACTGATTCCATCAATGAGTGCGATTCCATCAATGAGTCTGATTCCATCGGGGAGTCTGATTCCATCAATGAATCTGATTCCATCAATGAGTCTGATTCCATCGGGGAGAATGATTCCAACGGGGCGACTGATTCCATCGGATAGTTTGATTCCATCGGGGAGTCTGATTCCATCAATGAGTCTGATTCCATCAGTGAGTTTGATTCCATCAATGAGTTTGATTCCAACAATGAGTCTGATTCCATCGGGACGTCTGATTCCATCAATGAGTCTGATTCCATCGGGGAGTCTGATTCCATCGGGGAGTCTGATTCCATCAATGAGTCTGATTCCATCGGGGAGTCTGATTCTATCGGGGAGACTGATTCCATCGGGGAGACTGATTCTATCGGGTAGTTTGATTCCATCGGGGAGTCAGATTCCATCAATGAGTCTGATTCCATCAATGAGCCTGATTCCATCAATGAGTTTGATTCGAACAATGAGTCTGATTCCATCAGAGAGTCTGATTCCATCAATGAGTCTGATTCCATCGGGGAGACTGATTCCATCGGGGAGTCTGAATCCATCGGGGAGTCTGATTCCATCAATGAGTCTGATTCCATCAGGGAGTCTGATTCCATCAATGAGTCTGATGACATCAATGAGTCTGATTCCATCGGGGTATCTGATTCCATCAGTGAGTATGTTTCCATCAGTGAGACTGATTCCATCGGAGAGTCTGATTCCATCAATACGTCTGATTCAATCGGGGAGACTGATTCCATTCGGGAGTCAGATTCCATTCGGGAGTCAGATTCCATCGGGGAGTCTGATTCCATCAGGGAGTCTGATTTCATCGGGGAGTCTGATTCCATCAGGGAGTCTGATTCCATCAATGAGTCTGATTCCATCAGGGAGTCTGATTCCATCATTGAGTCTGATTCCATTGTGGAGTCTGATTCCATCGGTGAGTCTGATTCCATCAATGAGTCTGATTCCAGCAGGGAGTCTGATTCCATCAATGAGTCTTATTGCATTGGGGAGTCTGATTCCATCAAGTAGTCTGATTCCATTGGGGAGTCTGATTCCATCAAGTAGTCTGATTCCATCGGGGAGTCTGATTCCACCAGGTAGTCTGATTCCATCAGGGAGTCTGATTCCATTAATGAGTCTGATTCCATCAGGGGGTCTGATTACATCAATGAGTCTGATTCCATCAGGTCGGGATGTCTGATTCCATTAGGGAGTCTGATTCCATCAATGAGTCTGATTCCATCGGGGAGTCTGATTCCATCAATGAGTCTGATTCCATCGGGGAGACTTATTCCATCGGTGAGACTGATTCCATCGGATAGTTTGATTCCATCG
>NW_025166544.1:0-1671 GCF_004010195.1 Chiloscyllium plagiosum
ACAACTGAACAACCAGGAACATTATAGGCAACTCCCAGCTGATCCGACCAAAGAACACACCCGTGAATTGATCAGAACTTTGCATCCAGTCCTTCCGAGTTCCCTACGCGCCCTCTTACACGTACTTCTCGTGCAGGCGACATTTTTACTGCCTTCCAAAGTTACACAAAGCCAACACACCAGGACGTCCCATCGTATCGGACAATGGAATCCTATGGGAGAATCTCTCCGGCTATGTTGTAGGCATCTTAATTCCCAGCTTCTGTCGCAACACTACGGATTTCTTACAGAAACTCAGCACCCTCGGATCAGTCGAACTGGGAACATTCCTCGTCACAATGGACGTTTCTGCACTCTACGCTAGCATCCCCCACAATGATGGCATCGCGGCCACAGCCTCAGTACTCAACACCAACAACATCCAATCTCCGAACACCAACCTACAACTCATCCTCTTTATCCTTGATCGCAATACCTTCACCTTTGACAACCAGTTCGTCATCTAGACACATGGAACAGCCATGGAGACCACATTTGCGCCCCAATATGCATAGGTTCGAACAAGACTTCTTCTCTACGCAGTATCACCAACCAACATTATACACAAGGTATATTCACGACATTTTCTTCCTCTGAACCCATGGCGAGGAGTCACTGATAAAACTACACAGTGTCATCAACAAGTTTCATCCCAAAATGAAACTCACCATAGATTACTCTCGACTATCTGTCTCATTCTTGGAAACATGCGTCTCCATCCAGGATGGACACCACAGCATCACACTCTACCATAAACCCACAAACGACCTCACAATTCTGCACTTCTCCAGTTTCCATTCAAAACATATTAATACTGACATCCTATATGGAAAAGGCCTAAGCGTACACTGGATCTGTTCAGATGAGGATGAAAGTGACGGGTACCTGGAAGTACTCAGGGATGGCCTCATAAGAATGGGGTACGATGCTTAACTCATCGACTGCCAGTGTCGACGTGCCACAGCAAGAAGCCGTAATGACCTCCTCAGGAGACAGACACGTGCTGCAACCGACAGGGTACCCTTCGGTGTTCAGTACGTCCCAGAAGCTGAAAAAACTACGCCATGGTCTTAGTGACTTGCAACACATTATCAATGAGGATGAGCACCTCACCAATACCTTCCCCACACCTCCACTGCTTGCCTTTAAACAACCGCCAAACCTCAAACAGATCATTGTCCGTAGCAAGCTGCCCAGCTTTCAGGACAACTCCATGGAACACTGTCACGGTAGGCGCTGCAAAACGTGTCAGGTCAGAGTATGGACATGGATACCACTATTACACGTGGGGACACCTCCTAACATGTACGTGGCAGGTACTCATGTGACACAGCCAACGATGTCTATCGTATACGTTGCAGGCATGGATGCCCTGAGGCATGGTGCATTGGGGAAACAGAGCAAAGACTATGGCAACGGATAAATGGGCACTGCACAGGAGTCAACAGACAGGAGTGTTCCCTCCTAATTAGGGAAAACCTCAGCAGTCCAGGACATTCAATCTCGGACCATCGGGTCACCGCCTTCCAAGGTGGACTTCGGGACAGGCAGCAGTGAAAAGTGGCCAAGCAGAGGCTGATAGCTATGTTCCGTACCCATAGGTGGGGCCTCAACCTGGACCTACCATTGCAC
>NW_025166545.1:0-1671 GCF_004010195.1 Chiloscyllium plagiosum
AGTGTCTCCTCTCTGCAACTTGTGCTTTATTTGGTGGTCATAATGCAGGCCCAGATTCACTGTGAATACCACCCCCATATCTCACCCAGAGATGACTCACAAAATACGTTGCTCTATCTGATTGCAACATTCAATAACATAACGTTCAGGAAAATTACAACCATCAACTTTCTAATTCCAGAATATGAAGACGTAAGGAACCGGACCAGTTAATTCGGACGATCAAGCCATTGTCTACCATCATGGCTGATCTACTATTGGCATTAACTCCTTTTTAATGCCCAATTCTTCACATCCTTTAGCTGTCTGACAGGTCAAAATTCCATCTACCTCCTCCCTAAATACTTTCAGTGATGTAACTGACATAACTCGCTAGCCCAGATAATTCCTGACATTGTTTACCCGCTGTGAGAGGAAATCATTCCCTACACATACAGCGTCACCTAATTGATATGAACGAGAGGTGAACACAGGGGGTCAGCAAACAGTGAATGGTTTTGATATCGAGTCAGTATTTGACTGAGGATGGCATCAGGACCACCCACTTATTTGAGCTGAATGGAAATCAGGTGTAACCTCCCACTTGTCTGGGTCTTTCAGAGCACAAGGAAAGATGCTTGTGGTCGGTGGCTACCTGCCCTAACAGGCCCGGGATATCTCTGCAGGAGATCCTCAGGTTAACCTCCTCAGCACAAACATCTTCGACTGCTACATCAATGTCTTTCCCCATTATAAGATCGGAAGTAAGGATGATCACTGAAGATCACACAAGATTCAGAGATTTTGTGCCCCCTCAGCTCCTGAACCATCCTGTGTCCATGTGCAGCAAGACCTGGACAGCATTCTGGTTTGTGCTGTTAAAGTGTCAGTAACATTCATGTAACAGCGGTGCCAGACACTGCACATTTCCACAGTTAATAGAGGAGCTCAATCAGCATCCCAGGCTGGTTGCACACTGATGTGTGGAAGCCATTGAGCCCGTGGAAACTACTGAACAAGAAGAGGGACAGCCCATTCAATCCACCTGTCTGTTCCACAGGAAGAGAAGGGGCCTGGTCAGTACATCGAGCTATTAAACAGGAACAGGCAGAGCACAATCAGACCCTTAAACCTGTTCCATGAGACCAGGAGGAGGCTATTAAGCCCCACGAGATAGTTATACAGAAACAGGAGGGCGTCATTGATACTCTAACATGAAAAACCAATGAAACCGAGACTGCATTGATAGGGGGCTCCATGGTGTTAATCATTGTTCCATTGTTTGTAGAACATGTGCTACCTTAAAATGGTTTGCTGGCAGTGAGGTGGGAAACAAAATATTTTGTGTAAAGTCTCAAGGAGGCATCTTCTATCTCCGAGAAGACACTTCCATGTGCTCTATGTAGGTCAGAAGCTGCTGGGAAGAGTTAACTCTTTTATAATGAAGGTACTGTTGCGGCTGTCGGGATTATGGATAGCATGACGTTCATTGCAGGATCACGCACCAATTGAAATGCATTAACGATGGGAACGTTTTTTCTTTCAAAAGCCTGAAACTCTCTCTTTCACTCTCTGTCTCTCTGAATCGAAATAGGGAGTGGGGGTGGTTGGGTGGAACGTTCTCAGAGGCTCTTAAACTATCGAGAATCATATAACCCCAGTGAAAAAAAAAGCCATGGAATTTATCACCGT
>NW_025166546.1:0-1671 GCF_004010195.1 Chiloscyllium plagiosum
ACAAAACTAAAAGGAGATAAAAACCGGAATTGTTAGGGAGGAGATGTTAAGGGGTCTGGTGGACAGGAACAAGGATCGAAGTGGAAATCCCCACAGGCGAGATGTTATTACTATTAAAGGACGGGTTACTGTAAGAGAGAGTGTCCAGATTTGAAAAAGGAAGTAAAGACAGTACCGTTTAAGAACCTTGACAAAAAATAGAGGTGTCAGGAGTTCCTGCCCGGGGGACCCACTAGGAACCCTTGATAAAGGTGGGACTTTATAAAGAGGACGTAGTTTTCCTAGTCGATACAGGGGCAGCAAGGGCATCCTTAAAATTTAAGCCTAAGGCAGGGGAACGAAATAGTTAATTGGATTATGGTGACAGTTTTGTGATGAGAGGCATGAAGAATCTGTTTTGCGCTCAGGACAAAATACTGCCACCAATTTGGGACTGAAGTAACTGCAAATGGTGCTATGAAATCTGTTGAGGTCCTGAAAAATGAATGTGCTCGCACAAAACAATTACAGAAACAGAATGAGAAAGCAGAAGTGACTGGCAAGCAAATAGAACTACGCAATTACAGTTTCAAAAAATGTTTTGTTCATTTATTGCGTTTCCACCCTGAATTACAGATAATGATTTTTATAGTTATATAATATATAATGAATAATTAATATTTATAATAAATCGATTGTGTTAGCCTGAATCAATATTAATTGGCAGGATCCCTTCACGCAGTCTCAGTGATCTGTCATATTGATTCCTGGTTAATTTAAAACATGACTATATTAATTCGTTGTTAATTAAAGAATGGAAAACTACGTTACTGGCTGATGAGGTAACGAAAGAAGCAGCTCTGAATCCACAGGAAGAGTTGGTTTATTCCCTAATACCTACTGTCCCAGGTCCTCTGGAAGTTCCTATCTCTGGCCACTGCCAATCCCAGAAACTAAATATTTGTTCTTAAAGAGGTATATACTGGGCTTGTCCTCCTCTTTGTCTTTCCTCAGAAAACAGGCTTTATTGGCACAGACCTCACCCCTTGAATTCGCTGTTCATCCGATTCGACCGGGAGATTGCGTCTTAGTAAAATCATGGACAGGGATTAAATTGCAACCGGACTGGGATGGGCCGTATCAGGCTCATTTCACCACCGAACCGGCAATAAGAACGGCAGAAAAAGGCTGGTCTCACGACACTCTGATCAAAGGACCAGTGGAATCTCCAGTTGTGGAATAAATCTGGACAGCTGAATCAATGCAAGAACCGGTGAAACTCAGGCTAAAGAGACGTTGAGGAACGATTATACACTGGCGACGCGAGCGCGGAATTATTTTTGTAGGATTGTATGTTCAGTCTTTTTGTGCTTCAGCACGTTATTTTTAGAATGCTGGGGATGTTTGGAGTTATGATGCTAACCCTCTTAGTATCGGGATTTTGTCAAATATCATTTTCGTACGTGTTATTAACGGTTCCTGAGTCTGATACTCCACAAGTAATAGACGCTGATGCATGCAGCTTAGTAAGTTGTGGGGATGCAGATAATCAGAGACAGTACCGCAGCTCAGAGGTACATGTTATGTCCTATGGGATGGCCTTGGGGATGGTACTTGGTATAATGGTCTCGTCACAGTACAGCGGGCCCCTTCCGACCAAGCTCGCGATTGTCCCGATAAGTGTAACCCAAT
>NW_025166547.1:0-1671 GCF_004010195.1 Chiloscyllium plagiosum
TATCAGGTATTTCCCTAAGATCTCCCATAGGCATAGCCTCCAACTTTGTAAAATTAATCTTATCACCCAGAAAGACAACAAGCGAATTAATGCATTGCATCACATGAACTACTGAAATTGCGGGATTTGACAAAAAACATAAGACCCTCATCTGCTAACAATGTAATCTGCATACAATGTGACTTCTATCCCACTTCTGGGGCAGATATGTTGGCATACCTACGGGTGGCCTCCGCCAGTGGCTCAATCCCCAACGTAAACAACAATGGTGAAAGTTGTCAACCTTTGCGGCTACCTGGAGAAATATTAATATTACAGGTTGGCACACCATTAGTGAGAACTGCAGCCAGAGGATCGCTGTAAATGACCCTCACCCACTTGATAAAAACTTTTCGTGGACCAAACCGTTCTACTGTACAGAAGAGATCCGGCCACTCAACCCAATCAAATGCCGTCTCTCATCTAAAGAGATCAATAATCCCTGGACAGATTGTTGTTGACACTCTTGGATCATATTGAGTAACCTCTTCACATTGTTGGAAGATCTGTGGCCCTTTATAAAGCCTGTTTCGTCCTCTTTGGCAACGGAAGGCAGCAAAGTTTCCAGCCTTAATGCACGCGTCTCAGACAAGATTTTGAAACCAACATTTAAATGTGAGATTGGCGTGTAAGAAGCACAATCCTCCAGGGTCTTCCTTTCTGCAGCATCAGAGAGATGAGCCTCTCTTAAGGATGGAGGGAGGGGTTCGTGACTGTATGAGTGACAGAACATGTTAAACATCAGCCCTGACAATAGGTTTATAAATTATTTATAAAATTCACGAGGAAATCTGCCAGGAACGTGCACCTTTACATTCTAAAGCTGCTTCACACCCTCCTGCGCTGACAATGGTGCATTAAGGCACAACACGTATTCAGGGGTTACTCCTGAAAAATGAAAAAAGGACTCCATCTTAATCCATCTATCCACATAATGCTCAGTCTGAAATAATTCGGAGAAAAATCTCGGACAGGAGGCATTAATCTTTTGGAATTGAAGGTAAGAATCCCAGTACCTTCCCTAATTGAGGTAATGGCTTGAGAGGGGCGCTCGTTTTCTTGGCAAGATAGACTAAATACCTGTCTGGCTTATCGCCATGTTCAAACAGCCTTTGTTTTGCAAAAGTAAGTTCCTTCTTGGCTGTGTGTGTGAGCGTGGAATTCACCGTAGACCGAAGCATTGTAATCCTCTGCAGCGAAGCCACTGAGGGACAATCACAGTATGCACTCTCGGCTGCCCTCAGCTGTACCTCAAACCAGCGTTCCTGTTCCCCCTTCTGCTGCATCCTAAGGGATAATTATTCCCTTGGCATAAGCCTTAGCAATTTCCCATAGAATGGATCGGTTACTGGTTGAATCTGAATTAATGGCTAAGAAATATCTGAATTCATTACAGAAATACTCAATGAACTAACTAGTCTTAACAATAAAGGGATACATTCGCCAGTGTCTCGAATCTGTTATATTTCCCTAAATCTTTATCTATAAGTATGGTCACAAATGGTAATATTCCCAATTGTGCAGGATACCACCGAATCTAAGCTTGTTGCAGGGATGGGGAGGAAATCAAACCTGGTGTGGCAGTTCTGCGGGTTAAGGAAGATATTAAAAGCCCTACTTGTGAGGTAGATG
>NW_025166548.1:0-1671 GCF_004010195.1 Chiloscyllium plagiosum
CACAACTTTCTCACATGTTTGGAAAGATTTAAAAGATAAAAATATGAGACTATTTCACTGGAGTCTTATGTCATAGACTTTTAATTAATAAATGATACATGTTGCGGCTCATACAATGTTATTGCAGACGTGTTATCACAGAATTAAAAGAAAATGGAAAGATAAGGTTGGACTACATCAATTCCAATGTTATATAAATGTGCAGAATTAATATGAGGGGAATAATTTATATTAATTGCATATGTATTTAATAATAATAGCTTTAATATACAGAAACAAAAATGAAGCCATCGTTTCATTATGATAGTTAATTCTTTCTTAAGAGATGGGGGGGTGGGGGGGAGATGTTACGATGTATATGGTCATTTTAAGATAGAAAGTGTTTTCTGCATTTAAATCACAGCCACCGCTGCCAGTAGAGAGAGCAGCTGGGAGAAAGACTGTTCCAAAATAGATACCTATGACAATTGGTTATTCAACTGATACCTGAGTTTTTGTTGTTGTTTTGTCAACAATTCAAATGCAACCATTAATTTTACTTGTGCCCAGGATACCAAAACCCAACTGAATTTGAATTTATTGTATTGACAACATCGTACCAATGAGAGGGTACAATGTTGGGGAGTATAAAATACAAAGGGAGTTTGAAAATTGGTCAGAGGAACAGCCATAGAGTCAAAGAGCAAGTGACATCTGAAGAAAAAAGACGTTGCTTTCAATGAAATCTCAGAAGGGAATATCTATTAAAAGTTCCTTTTCCTGTAAAAGCAGTTAGAAGTAAGAAGACGGCCCAGGGAGCAGACCCCAGAATTGGAAGACTGGGAAGGAGACAGCTTACGGGACTGCATGGCCTTTGAGAGATTATATTAATGTAAAGTTTAATCGTTTTGTTAATGGAAAAGCATAAAGTTCAGGTCAGCTAAGAGATACCGGTTAGTTCGGGGAAAGAGTATTCAATTTGTTCATTGTTTTGGTTAGTACTCACTATTAAAGTAAAACAAATTGTGACTTTGTGTGTGAGTTGTGACTTTTCTTCGATAAAGTAAATTGAAATTGAAGGTGGAGATGAATACGATGATATGTAGGATCCAGCTCCATGAGAACTTTCCACTTCTCTTTTGACTTCTTTCCTGAGGGAAGTTGGAAAGCAGTTTGCAGCTTATTCAGGTTCCATTTCTGGGGCTGTGACACAGCAACATTGACAGGAACATGACTCAGCCAGAACAGAACTGCAAACAGGTTGGGAAATAAAAGGAGATGTAGCAATATTGGTCAAAGACAGTGACGTAGCCCCTGAATTAGATACACTTCCTGAATTTGAATCTGTATAGTTGGAGGTCAGAAACAGGAAGGAAGCAGTGACCTTGTTGGGTGTTTATTGTGGAGCCCCAAGTAGTGGACAGGAAGTAGAAGAGAGCATTTCCAGGCAGATTATGGAAATTTGCAGGAGAAGAAGGGTTGTGATAAACGGTGATTTCAATAACTGAGGCAGACTGGGTAAAAGATAGAACATAGAACCTAGAAAAGTACAGCACAGAACAGGCCCTTCGGCCTACGATGTTGTACCGAGGATTAATCCTAGTGTAAAATAAAATAACCTTACCTACGTATCCTTCAACTCACTGCCATCCGTGTGCTTGTCCACAAGCACTTGAATGTCCCTAACGACTC
>NW_025166549.1:0-1671 GCF_004010195.1 Chiloscyllium plagiosum
CTAAATGCAAGTGCTTCCAATGAAACCTGTTGGACTATAACCTGGTGTTGTGTGTTTTTTACCGATGGACAGGCTGGGCAGTGTGTACCGTCCTCAATCCCAGGGAAAGGTGGTCTCAGACCCTGAAGACCATGTTAACAGCGAGCTGTCAGGATTATTGGAATGATTGGGATGAAGGCATCCCATTCACATTGTTTACCATTCGAGATGCCCCAAACAAATTGACTGAGTTTACTCTTTTTGAATGAATATTCGGACATGAAGTTTTGGGGCCTTTGAAATTAGGAGAGTTATTGAGTTACAGACCTGGGGGTTATTCCTACCAAGTTCTGGCCGTCATTGTCTCTTTTAACCAATGGACCGATCACGAGGCTGGGGTCAGGGGTGGGTGCAGGGTCGGAGGGGGGTTCTATCTGTGTGTTTCTCTCTGTCTCTGCATGAGAATTTCAATCTCAATCCTGGATTTGATCCTTTTACCTCCCTCCCTCCCTGAACAGCTCTCCAAAAGCAAGGCCCTGGGGTAGGGTCTGTCCCTAATTGGAGTGAGTGGGTGTGAGAGACCATCGAGAGACCTGGGGCCATCTGGACAGATGACTCTCACCTCCTTAATCTCTCCGTGTCATCCTGTGACTCGTCCTTGTATCTGTCGGATATTTCCTCTTCCCTCTCTTACCTCTGTCTCACTCACTTTCTACTTGTCTCGCTCTCTATCGCTCAAACTTTCTCTCTCTTACTGGCAACCTTCCATTTTGTCTTTTTTCTCTTTGATCTCTTCTCTCTATTTTTGCACATGTTCCTTCCTTCCATCCTCCCTCCCTGCCTGAGACTACAACCTCAGCCATCTCCAGAATGTGTGTTGGACGTCTTTCCATGAGGAATAACGATGGGTTACACAGAGACTGTGGACACAGAAAGACTCTGTCCTAGCAAGGCTAAAACAGCTGGTGGGAATGGGAAAAATGGAAGGGCCAACAACCCAGGTTGAAACCTTTGTGCTCCCACCAGACCAGATCACTGCAGAGGGTGACATACTGGGGAGCAAGATTGACTGTCCCAGGCAAAGGTCACCACCAGATACAGGCTGAAATCAATCAGGGTCATCCAATGGTTTGCAAGATATACTGGGAAGAAGCTATATCTTGTGTCCAGGGCTGGATACCGACATAGCTGCATTGGTGGGCAGTGCCCAGAGTGCCAACAAAGACAACAATCGTCACCGGTGGCTCCCACCACATTCACGGGAACGACCGGGTTAATCCTGAATTCGGTGACATGTTGTCTATGCCTGTCCTTTCATGGGCGCAATGTCTCTGGTCAGGTTGGATGTCCTTTCAATGTTGTTAGATCTGACGTTTGAGAAGCGAAGTAATCTATTTCTGTTCATAAACCTCATGTTCACATTGAAACCATTAGGAGCCTCTCGGACATAATATAAAAATGCATCATTGAAAAATTAGGGCCAGACAGTTCAGGTGCAATGTTTGGAAACATTTCAACATCCACAGTGTGGTAGGTGTTCACTTCCACATGTGGCAGTTAGTGGTAAATCAGTTGTTAATTTTAAATCTGAAATTGATTATTGCTGTTCAAAAACATAAAGGGACATGGCCAAAGGCAGATCAATGGATTGAGGCCACTGATCAGTCATGATCTCATCGAATGACAGAACAG
>NW_025166550.1:0-1671 GCF_004010195.1 Chiloscyllium plagiosum
AATGTAATCTAATCTAATCTAATCTAATCTATTTACCCTATCCATGTCCCCCCCATGATGTTATAAACCTCTATAAGGTCACCCCCTCAGCCTCCGATGCTCCAGGGAAAACACTGACCTTAACGCTGACCCTGACCCTGACCCTAACGCTGACCCTGACCCTGGCCCTATCACTAACACTGACCCTGACCCGAACCCTAACCCTGACCCTAACCCTAACGCTAACCTTAACCCTGACCCTGGCCCTAACCCTGACCTTAACCCTGACACTAACCCTGAACGTAACACTGACCTTGACCCTGACCCTGGCCCTAACCCTGACCTTGGCCCTAACCCTGACCCTAACACTGACCTTGATCCTGACCCTAACCCTGAACCTAACACTGATCTTGACCCTGACCCTGACCCTGACCCTAACCCGGACCCTGAACCTAACCCTGACCCTAGCCCTGACCCTGACCCTGACCTTGGCACTTACCCTGACCCTAACCCTGACCCTGGCCCTAACCCTGACCCTGGCCCGGGCCTTTACCCTGACCCTAACCCTGACCCTAACCCTGGCCCTGGCCCTAACCCGGGCCCTAACCCGGACCCTAACCCGGACCCTGGCCCTTACCCTGACCCTAACCCTGACCCTGGCCCTAACCCGGACCCTGACCCTAAACCGGACCCTGACCCTAAACCGGACCCTGGCCCTGACCCTGACCCTGACCCTAACCCTGGCCCTGGCCCTTACCCTGACCCTGGCCCTAACCCTGACCCTGGCCCTTACCCTGACCCTGGCCCTTACCCTGACCCTAACCCTGACCCTGACCCTGACCCTAACCCGGACCCTGGCCCTAACCCTGGCCCTGGCCCTAACCCGGACCCGGACCCGGACCCTAACCCTAACCCTAACCCTGACCCTGACCCTGACCCTAACCCTGACCCTGGCCCTAACCCTGACCCTGACCCTGGCCCTAACCTGGACCCTGACCCTAACCCTGACCCTGACTCTAACCCTAACCCGGACCCTGGCCCTAACCCTGACCCTGGCCCTTACCCTAACCTGGACCCTGAACCTAACCCTGACCCTGACCCTAACCCTGACCCGGAACCTGGCCCTAACCCGGAACCTGGCCCTAACCCGGACCCTGACCCTAACCCGGACCCTGACCCTAACCCTGAACCTAACACTGACCTTGACCCTAGCCCTAACACTGATCCTGACTTACGGACGGCACGGTGGCACAGTGGTTAGCACTGCTGCCTCATAGCGCCAGAGACCCGGGTTCAATTCCCGCCTCAGGCGACTGACTGTGTGGAGTTTGCACGTTCTCCCAGTGTCTGCGTGGGTTTCCTCCGGGTGCTCCGGTTTCCTCCCACGGTCCAAAGATGTGCAGGTCAGGTGAATTGGCCATGCTAAATTGCCCGTAGTGTTAGGTAAAGGGGTAAATGTAGGTCTATGGGGGGTTGCGCTTCGTCAGGTCGGTATGGACTTGTTAGGCCGAAGGGCCTGTTTCCGCACTGTAAGTAATCTAATCTAATCAAACCCTAACTCTGACCCTGCCCCTAACACTAACCCTGCCCCTGACCCTAACAAAACAAAACCCTAACCCAGCCCTGACCAACCCTGACACTCACCCTCACATTGACCCTAACCCTGACGCTAACCGTGACCCTAACCGTGAC
>NW_025166551.1:0-1671 GCF_004010195.1 Chiloscyllium plagiosum
CCTGTTCCTTGGATGCTGCCTGACCTGCTGCGCAATCCCAAATTGCAACCAACATCAGTCACTTTGCATTGTTCCATTGTAATTTTCGTACAGGCAACTTTTCTGGTAATCCTAAACAAACACTCCAATTATCAAAGTTAAGCTCATTATGAATCACCAACTAAACAGTTGAAGCTCCAAACATAGAATTAAAGAATGGAGTGTTTCATTAGAAATTACATGGATATGGAAATCATAAAAATATATGGTTGGATTATAGATTGCAAGTGTCTCATGTCTCTCACTGGAATGATGAACCCACAAGATGTAAGAAGAAATGTCTTCACTGCACTGTTCAAAATGAAATAGTCCTATCTGAATTAGTCTGTTATGGTTGTCATAGCGTCGTTGTGTGGTTTTGCAATTTTCTTATCTTGTTTATTTTTGATGTGAGACTCCATCAGAGCAATGTCTGATGATGTTTCTGTTTTCCGAAACTTGACATTGTTTTGCCAAGGGGATTTTGCACCATTTCATCTGCCTGCTGAAAGCAAGGCATTGCTACTGTGGATGAGAGTCCTTTGTTATGTGAATGAATAATGATCTTGTTCTGCTCTGCCATTGGATATGATGATGCACTTGGAGTTTTGAAAGTATGTTCAGATGGTGCTAGAAGCACACTCATACTGAGTCAATCATCATTCAGTTTTAGCACTCTCACCACTGAGGCAGCAGCTTAAGAATCTGAAATATGAATACAAAATCCAAGCTGATGAGCTAATGTAGTATTGAGAAGGTGTTGTATTGTATGACGTACGACTTTCTTATGAGTCGAGAGTGTGGTGCTGGTAAAGCACAGCAGGTCAGGCAGCATCCGAGGAGCAGGAGAATCGATGTTTCGGGCAAAAGCTGTTCATCAGGAATGAGTTGGATGCTGCCAGCATCTGCAGCCCTCACTTTCTCCTAGTTGATTACAACTTTCTTATGAAGCATTCAACCAGGGCCCTGATTAAACTCACACATTCAAGCAAAGGTTTCCATGGTACTGTTTAAAAGTACAGTTGTCCTGGATAATATCCCTCCATTAAATGTAACGTAAGAATTATATTAGAATTAACTTGGCCTTTATTTATTTCCTGTGTGCATACCGCCTGCTATTTTTTTCCACATTACAGCTGTTAGCGACATTAAAACATCACACACTAAAAGAAAGCAAGTCCAGTACTGGGGAAACAGTGCTATAACTTTTCAAATCTGAGTCACCTTGTAGATAAGTTTTTAGCTAGACAGTAGTGAAACAATCTGAAAAAGATGGATGCTGGTGAGATGTTGGTCAGTGAATCTGCTAAATCACTTCATACTATGCAACAGGTTGGGCATCATCAACTTGAATAGGTGATAAATAATTTGAGACTGACATTGCAATGACTGTGGAAGGACAGCAGTGTTTTCTGCAACATCATGATTTTTGCAGACTTGTGAGGAGTAGCACAACATGATGAATATAAAGCCCTTGAGACTGAGACTGAGGCAACGTGAGAGAATGAACTGCATGTTATGGGAAACATAAAGCTGAAAACCCCAATGCAATGGCACAAATGAAGGTGTGAAGGTCCCAGCAGTAGGTGTTTTGGAAAACGTACTGGTCTAAGCTGAAGAGGGGAAAGTGAGGATTGCAGATGCTGGAGATCA
>NW_025166552.1:0-1671 GCF_004010195.1 Chiloscyllium plagiosum
CCACGACCGCTGGCTGTTTACCCTCCCACTTCAGTATGCCCTGAGCATGCTCGGAGACATTCTTGATCCTGGCACCGACCACCCTTTTTATGAAGAAATCATAGAAACATAGAATCCCTACGGTGGGAAAGCAGGCCATTTCAAACAGCAGGCCCACGTTGACCCATTGAAGAGTAACCCATTCCGACCCATTTCCCTACTCTGTTATTCTGCTTTTACCCCTGACTAATGCACATAAGCCGCACATCGCTGACCGCTACCGACAAAGCACAAACAATGCAGACCCATTCCTCTACATTATGTTGAATCTGCTTTCTCACAAGAGATAATGACAGAACTACTGAGCATTTCCAGCATCTTCTGGTTTTGTCACCGATGGTGATTGCATATTGATAAAAACGTATGCAACACTGGATTGAAAAAAAAATAAGGTGAATTTAAACTCTCAAGAGAAAACTAATTATTTGGTCATTCAATGATCACTGTAAAGGTTCATTACATTACTGCTGTTCGGTCCATGGACACTTTGTTCACTTTCCCAATCCATTAATAAAGGAGGTTTTTACATTTCTTTGATATCAGAAAGCTTGGAAATATTGCACATTTACTCTTTCATATGGGAATGTGATAACATTGCATTCTTTCATCTCAGTCCAATTACAGCGAATTATTCACAAAACGCACACACACATACACACATACACGGATATGCATACACACACACATGGAAGCACACACACACACACATACACACACACACATACACATACACGCATACACACAATGTAATTCTTTGTTGAATAATGATAACTGGAAATAAGGATTTAGGTAAAGGAAGGATGAGAGAAAATGTGGCTTTTTGGAACAGAAAAGACTATCATGTGAAATTACAAAGTTGATCAAATTGAAGGAAAGCTATGCAAGGCAGATAAAAGTTACTGTTATGAAGCTGGAGACATATATGTTACATTTAAGAGAGATTGGAAGCTGGCACAAACTGTTCTGAAAGAAGTTAAATGTTACATTTGACTGTGAAATCAATAGCTGAGTCGCCACGAAACGCAAACCAATTCAAATTCGGCCAGTTTAAATTTTGCCCCAACAAACTGAAATCAAATTGAGTTTGAAATACTTGATGACTTCAAAATCAATGAAATGGTCCGATGTTTAGAGGTATAAAACTGGACATTTTGAACATTTATGGGGAGAACTGCTAAGGACATCCAGAAAGATAGACTGCGAGTTGAAAGACATTCTGAAAGGTACCTGTCCATAAGAGGTTTGCATAGCAGATCATCGATACCAACCGAGAGAAAACTCTACAGAGGAAAGTATACAATGGAGAATCGACAAAGCTGAAAGGTTTTGAAATGTGTTAATTTTTTGTAAACCTGAGTCGTTTTTTTTTGTTTTATCGGACCTGTATTGTAGAGTGGGAGGTCAAAGATACGTTTAACCGAAGGGAGTTCTAAATAGTTGTTTGTTTTATTATTCTCTGTTGGGCTTAAATAACAAAATTGTTAATTTTACTTTAAATTGTGACCTCTGTAAATGGATCTTTGCGTCTCGAAATTTAACAGATTATGGCATAAGGTGAACTTTTTCTGTGTGGCTGGTTTAATTTAGGAGAGAGGTTCGCCCTGTGTCGTAACAGCTTGGGGGCTTTCGTCC
>NW_025166553.1:0-1671 GCF_004010195.1 Chiloscyllium plagiosum
ACACTGACCCTCTGACAATGCCGCATTCCCTCCATACTGACCCTCTGACAATGCTGTACACACTCCACACTGACCCTCTGACAATGCTGCACTCCCTCCACACTGACCCTCTTGACAATGCTGCACTCCCTCCACACTGACCCTCTGTCAATGCTGCACTCCCTCCACACTGACCCTCTGACAAAGCTGCACTCCCTCCACACTGATCCTCTGACAATGCTACACTCCCTCCACACTGACTCCCTGACAGTCTGCACTCCCTCCACCCTGACCCTCTTGACAATGCTGCACTCCCTCCACCCTGAATCACTGACAATGCTGTACTCCCTCCACACTGACCCTCAGATAATGCTGCACTCCCTCCATACTGACCCTCTGACAATGCTGTGCACACTCCACACTGACCCTCTGACAGTGCTGCTCTCCCTCCACACTGACCATCTGACAATGCTCCACTCCCTCCATACTGATCCTCTGACAATGCTGTATTCCCTTCACACTGACCCTCTGACAATGCTGTACTCCGTCCACACTGACACTCCGACAATGCTGTACTCCCTCCACACTGACCCTCTGACAATGCTGCCCTCCCTCCACCCTGATGCACTGACAATGCTGTACGCCCTCAACACTGACCCTCTGACACGCTGCACTCCCTCCACACTGACCCTCTGACAATTCTGCACTCCCTCCATATTGACCCTCTGACAATGCTGTGCACCCTCCACACTAACCCTCTGACAGTGCTGCACTCCCTCCACACTGACCCTCTGACAATGCTGTTCTCCCTCCATACTGATCCTCTGACAATGCTGTACACCCTCCACACTGACTCTCTGACAATGCTGCACTCCCTCCACACTGACCCTCTGACAATGCTGCACACTCTCCACCCTGACTCTCTGACAATGCTGCACTCCCTCCACACTGACCATCTGACAATGCTGCGCTCCCTCCATACTGACCCTCTGACAATGCTGCACTATCTCCATACTAACTCTCTGACAATGCTGCACTCCCTCCACACTGACCGTCTGACAATGCTGCACTCCCTCCATACTGACTCTCTGACAATGATGCACTCCCTCCACAGTGACCATCTGACAATGCTGCACCCCGTCCACACTGACCGTCTGACAATGCTGCACTCACTGCACACTGAACCTCTGACAATGCGTCACTCCCTCCACCCTGACTCACTGATAATGCTGTACTCCCTCCACACTGACCCTCTGAAATTCTGTACTCCCTCCACACTGATGCTCTGACACTGCTGCACTCCCTCCATACTGACCCTCTGACAATGCTGCACTCCCACCACACTGAACGTCAGACAATGCTGCATTCCCTCCATCCTGACCCTCTGACAATGCTCTACACCCTCCACACTGACCCTCTGACAGTGCTGCACTCCCTCAACACTGATCCCAGACAAAGTTGTACACCCTCAACACTGACACTCTGACAATGCTGCACTCCCTCCTCACTGACCCTCTCACAATGCCGCACACTCTCCACCCTGACTCTGACAATGCTGCACTCCCTCCACACTGACCCTCTGACAATGCTGCACTCCCTCCACACTGACCCTCAGACAATGCTGCTCTCCCTCCACACTGACCCTCAGGCAATGCTGCACTCACTCCATACTGACCCTCTGACAATGCTGCA
>NW_025166554.1:0-1671 GCF_004010195.1 Chiloscyllium plagiosum
TTGGGTAGAATATCTCCGGTCAAAATGAATGTGTTCCTCCGATTATTATATCCCAGGCAAATGCACCTTTTGATACTGCCCAGTCAGCCTATACGGAGCTTTACAGTCGGTTTGGATGTTTTATTTAACATCACAGGCGACCTCTTATGGAGCTCACCCAATTGCAGTTGAGTGATGTGGATTTTACATACTTTAACAAATACCAATTGAGTTCCCTCCTAGCCAATTTGGTTGATTTGATTTGCTAAGACCTGCGGTCAATGTGGTTGGACATCGATGTCTCCCAGACAAAATGTCGCCTCATTAATCTGTTGTTCATGGACAAGATACGGACTGTTATGGACCATTGCAGAAATCCAATTGTCCTTAACAATGTTAAAGCATGGAGAATGATGCATTGTTGTGAGGGCAATTTACAAAAAAAAACACTTCCCTTTTTACTCCCATTGTAGGATTGATGGATTCTGGCTTTTGGCTCTGGGAGTCCAGAGGAGTTTCCTGTTTGGGAGACTTAATTAACAGGGTGGGTGTGACGTCTTTCGAGCAACTGACACAGACATATGAGCTATCTCGGAGATTTGGGATTTTATACAGAAAAAGAACTACATTAATGGTTAGTCGCCATAAGTCGAATATGGAGGTGAGAGTGCTTCAGTCCACGTGCACTCTCTCGGTCAGCACTCTCTAACATTTAATAGGAGGTAGTGTCTCAAAGGACATCGAGCAGCTGTCTGGAGTTTGGTTTCAGCAATTGGGGGTGGAGATGTTCAACAGAGGCGTGGGCAGATATTTGGAAGAATGTCTGGAAGATTTCGATTTGCAATCGGACGCAAGCTATACAACTGAAGGTACTCCACAGGGTTTATTTGGCGTCGGAGTGGCGTGCCAAATTTGAGAACGGAGCGTTTCCAATGTGCCCAAATGTAAAACAGATGTTGGTACGCATTCTCATTGCTTATGGTCATGCCACAAACTTCGTAGTCATTGGGGCCCTGTAGCGAGTGTTTTGGAAGGGGTCTTGGGAACTCAGGTCAAGGTAGATCTGATGTCCGGCCTCTTGGGTTTGCCAAATCACCCATCTTTGGGAAGAAATTGTTTATATACTTACATTTTGTGAGAGAAAGAACATTCTGATGAAGTGGCTGTCGGTAAATCCCCCAGGACTCTCGGGGTTGTGTAGGTTAGTTATGGAGCACATCCCCCTGGACTTCCTTACAATTATCGTGCACCAGAAAATAGAACTTTTTGATAGGACGTGGCGGCCCTTTTTGAAACATGTAGGCGCGGACATTTTGGCTATTTTGGTCAGGGCCTTTGTGTAACCATAAGCATTGTGTCTGATGTCCCAGATGCCCCATAGGAGGAAGAATTCTGATCAAACACGGCTTCACAGTACCAGCTGTCGATACACTAAGGAGCCAATTGGTACCCAAAACTGGAACATACAGGAGGGCTCAAGCCATACATCTTGCACATTGTTTCTGAGCTTGATAATGATGTCCATGGGAATCCAGGGATATGAGCACCAACTGCTAGGTTAAGGTACAGAAGGACGGATATTCATGCTATAATTGGATGATTACTTGACTGACAAATTGAATAAATATGGCTCTTCTCCGACAAATAGGACTAGCTGGCGATATCAGACTTTGGGGGCGGCGTCCAATAACA
>NW_025166555.1:0-1671 GCF_004010195.1 Chiloscyllium plagiosum
TGGTATGATTTCCTTGATTGGTCAGGGTATTGAATAAGAGAGTTGGGAGGTCATGTTGCGGCTTTCAGGACATTGGTTTGGCCACTCTTGCAATATTGTGCGCAATTCTGTTCTCCACCTATCAGAAGGATGTTGTGCAACTTGAAAAGTTCACAAAAGATTTATCAGGATATTGCAAGGGTTGGAGGGTTTGAGATATAGGGAGAGGCTGTATAGGCTGGGGCTGTTTTCCCTGGAGTGTCAGAGGCTGAGGCGTGATCTCAGAGATTTATAAAATCATGAGCATGGATCAGATAGATAGACAAGGTATTTTCACTGCAATGGGGGAGTCTAGAACTAGAGGGCATCGATTTAGCACGCGAGGGGAAAGATATAAAAGGGACCGAAGTGGCAACTTTTTCATGCGACGGTGGTGCGTTTATGGAATGAGCTGCCAAAAAGAGTTATGAAGGCTGGTACAATTGCAACATTTATTAGGCATCTGGATGGTTATATGAATAGCAAGGGTTTACAGGGATATCGACCAAGTGCTGGCAAATGGGACGAGATTAGTTTCTGATATCAGGTCGGCATCGATGAGTTTGACTGAAGGGTCTGTTTCCGTGCTATATGTCTGTGACCCACAGCCGGGGATCAGCTCAGTTGGTTTCATTCTCTTAAAAGGTAAATCTTACTCTGTTTTTCTTTTTAAAATCCGCAACATTCAGTAGGGTGAGTGTTTACTAGTTTAAATGCCTCTGTTATGATCTTTTGGTTGAATGTTTTAAATATAAAATACAGGTACTAATGTATTCAAGAGTAGTCTTTTGTAAAGCTGTAAGACTCTGCCTTTTTCTGGGTCTACAGATTAAGGTGCAGAGATGGCCATTCGTACAGTGATGTGCACTTCCTGGAGGAGAGTAGGGAGAGTTTGAATGATCCTAATGATAGCCTGCAGGAAATGAAGCAATACCTGTTGGATCACATGCATCTGATGGAGCGGTGCTTAATGTTAATGAAGAATTTACAAGAGTCAGGTGTGTGATAGGTGGCAGTTTCAGGCTGGAAAACTGCAGATACAGTCAGGTAGATGGGTTACCTCTCGGAAAGGTAGGAGAGGGAGATATGTAGACCAGGAGTCTCCTGTGGCTATCCCCATCTGAAACAAGTATACTATTTTGGATAATGTAGGTGGTCATAGACCCTCAGGGGAATGTTGCACTGACAGCCACGTTACTGCTACTGAGACTGGCTCTACTATAATAAGAGGTATATCAGATTCCAAACACTCAATGATGATAAGGGACTCTGTAGTCGGGCACAGACTGCTGTTTCTGCAGCTGACAGTGAGACATCAGAATGGGGTGGTACCTCCCTGGTGCCAGTGTCAAGGATGTTTCGGACAGGTAACGGAATACTCTCAAAGGGAAGAATCACCAGTGGGAGGTCATTGTACATTAGTACCAATGACATAGGAAGGGGAAAAGATGAAGTCCTGATGAGAGAATATAGCAAATTAGCCTGGAATATAAATAAAAGTAAGTCCTCGGTCATAATATCTACATGCTAATAAGAGTAGGAATAGCAGGATGGAGGAGATGAATGATTGGCTAAGGAGCTAGTGTAGGGCAGAAGGATTCACATCTTTTGATCATTGTCATCTCCTCTGGAGTAGAGTTGACCTGCATAAGA
>NW_025166556.1:0-1671 GCF_004010195.1 Chiloscyllium plagiosum
AAGCGACTCAATAAATTTTGCTAAATTCCATGGTACTTTGTAGAAATGCAGTTTCTGAACGTAGTAACAGAAGTCAAAGGGAAATTAGCTCACTCCACCCACCTCTCCGCAAGAGATAATAACTGCACTTGAGTGCTTTTTGTTCTCGATGTGAAGAGCTTTCACGCCTGAGTCACCTTCACCTCTCTGGTTGCTGAGTGAATCACAAAGAAGGAGTTTCACCAGAGCTGCAACTGCCTCACTTCCCCACTCGCCCTCCCCGTTTACATTTTCCTGCTCGTCAGTGATTTAAAGAAAACCAAATGGATGCGATGTCATTCTGTATCCTCTCTGTCGATTCCTCCGTTTCAGTTCCAACATGGCTTAGATCTCGGGGCGCACCTTAATACTAGCGATGCTGTGAAAGCACAGGTCCAAAGGTTCCTCTGAGAGTGTAATTTCTTTCATTGCTGTTGCTGATTGAATGAGCCACTAACGTGTGAACTGCTCCAAAACATGTTTCATGACCTCTGGTGCCAACATTCGGACGTTGAATAACGACAACAGCTGCCAAATGAGGTCTTTCAGAGACGACTTTTGGTGTACATTTGACAGTCAGACAAGTTCAAGAATTCGTGGTGCACTGTGACACCAGAACATCAGCTTCTTCCCTGTCTTGGAACCGGGCCGCCTGCGCAAGGAATGCAAATGCGGGACTGCTTTTCGTGGAAGTATCAGAACGCGGTAACTACACTCTCAAACAGAATGGCATATGATCAGAATCAGGTTGGAGAAAAACTTTGCAATGCTTTGCACAGTAATTAAATGGAGTTGCATTACATTTCACTACGAGAGCAGATTTGTTCAAGCAAATTCGAAGGCAGGTTTGCAGATGGGAAAGAAAGCATGAAAGCTCCGTTCTTGTCCATGTAAAAGGCTGCAGTTGAAGAACAAAGCAGTTTCTGCCCAGAGACTGGGACCTTTCGCACGTAAGGCGAACGTGATGACCACTACACTACAGAAACAAGCCCTGCTGAGGCTCAGTGGCATCCAGCCCTAAAAGTTGAAGCCATTCTACCTTTCACCTTTCTGTTTCCAATAGCTCATTATTTATTTTGACTTGTTTAATTTAGGCTATGTGGTGAGCATGGACGAGATACACCCAAGTATCGGTTTCCACGCGGTGTACCCCAATAACGTTGTGTTGATTACTTTTTAGCGGAGCTTGCCGTCGCAGTCTGTGGCACAATCGTTTAGTCTGTTCGACTGCTCACGGGAAAGTTAGTATTGTGACACACTGCAGAAACGAACAATTTCCTTACTTTTGCCCCGACTGACCATTCTCCGTGAAATATTCCCAGATCCTCAGTTGAGTATTTTTGCTGCTGGAAGTTACCTCAGAAACCCTGTTAACACGTCGTGTATTGAGCGAATCGCAAAACAGAAAGCATTTAACAAGGAACACAAAGAAAACTGGCATACCTAATGCATTTTCAGATACAGCGAAGCATGAATGCTAAATGTGAAACAGTCTGGGGGATGAGCCATAAACTAATCTCAAAACTTGGCAATCCCAAGCTACTAATTCAAACATTCTGGAGCCTTAATGCACCACCACTTCCCAGAACGTACTTAAAAAGCGAAAGAAAGAACATAACGTGAATGGGCCAAAAAAAAGTGAATTTCACCAAT
>NW_025166557.1:0-1671 GCF_004010195.1 Chiloscyllium plagiosum
GTAGAAATATCAGAGAATTCCAAACAGTGTGGAGGCAGGTCATATAAATACAGACTCTTAGAGCCTCCTAACCTCCCCCTGTAACATTCATTTCCCAGGGCCACCCAACCTACACATCCCTGAACATTATGGGCAATTCAGCCTGGATAATCCAACCAACCTGCACATCTCTGAACACTGTGGGCAATTCAGCCTGGATTATCCAACCTACCCTACACATCTTTGGACTGTGGGAAGAAACCAGAGGACCCAGACGAGATCCATGCAGAAAATCCCAATAAGGTGATCATCCCTTTCTTATTTTCCAGTTCCAAATAAATAACTTCACTGTGCGTACTCCCAGGAATATCCTCCCTAAGCAAAAACATAATGCTTCCCGAATCAAAAATGCCCCCTCCTCTCTTGTCCCTCTTTCTATTCTTCCTACAGCATCTATACCCTGGAACATTAAGCTGCCAGGCCTATCCAACCCTGAGTGATGCCTCTGTAATTGCTATAAAATCCCAGTGCCATGTTCAAAACCATACCCTAAGCTCATCTGCTTTCCCTGTCAGGCCTCTTGCATTGAAGTAAATGCAGTGCAATTGCTCAGCCCGACTTCATTCAGCCCATCAC
The DNA here is from genome assembly GCF_004010195.1 of Chiloscyllium plagiosum. Taxonomy (NCBI): domain Eukaryota; kingdom Metazoa; phylum Chordata; class Chondrichthyes; order Orectolobiformes; family Hemiscylliidae; genus Chiloscyllium; species Chiloscyllium plagiosum. The sequence goes on from NW_025166557.1 coordinate 616, forward strand.
ATTAATACTGACCCTTGCCTGCCTTGACTATTTGACTTCTGAACTGTACCAGCCTCAGACATATCTCTTTCCTCACTACCTTCTTGGGTTTACACCCACTCCCTCACTGGTTTATTGCCTCCCGAGTATCACCAGCAAGTCTCCCTGCCTAGACATTAGACACCTTCTAATTCAGGTACAATCCATCCTTCTTATGCAGGTCAACTCTACTCCAGAGGAGATCACAATGATCCACAAAACGTGAATCATTTTCCCCTGCACCAGCTCCTTAGCTACTCATTCAGCACCTCCTCCTCTGTAATATGGACATTTCTAAAGATGTCACCATTTATTTCCCCACATTCTATATCTCCCATGTACTTCTTCACAGTAAACACTAATGCAAAATACTTGTTTCCTATCTCGCCCATCGCCTGCAGCTCCACACAATGGCTGCCTTGCTGATCTTTGACGGTCTCTTTTTTCGTCCTAGTTAGCCTTTTGTTCCTCATGTCTTTACAAAAGCCCTTCGGATTATCCTTAACCCTATTCGCCAAAGCTATCCCACGTCCCTGTTTTGCCTCCTGATTTCCCTCATAATTATACTCCTACTACCTTTATACTCAAAAATTGTTTGGATTGGAATAAATGCAAAATATAACATCCTGACAAAACAAACAAGGGTAGGACTTACACTCAATAAAAGAAGGGCCTTGAGTAGTGATATGGGAACAAAGAGACCGAGGGGTTCACGTCTTTGAAGTCTGTGTTACATGTAGATAGGGCGGTTAAGAAGGTGCTTAGCACACTTACCTTCATTGTTCAGACCTTTGAGTACAGGAGTTTGGATGTTGCGTTGAGGATGTACAGAACGTTGGGGAGGCCTCTTCTGGAATACTCTGTCCAGTTCTGGTGGTGCTGTTATAGGAAGGATATTACTAAATTCGAGCAGGTTCAGAAGAGATTTACCAGCATGTTGCCACGAATGGAGGGATTGTGTTCTAAAGAGAGGATGGATAGGCTGGGAATTTTTTTCACTGGCGTGCACGAGGTTGAGGGGTGACCTTATTAGAGGTT
>NW_025166558.1:0-1150 GCF_004010195.1 Chiloscyllium plagiosum
TAAATGCTATTGTCTCTCCTGGTGTCGTTCCGTGTGTTACTGCTCGTGTCTCTCCTGGTGTCTTTCCCTGTGGAATTGCTCGTGTCTCTCCTGGTGTAGTTCCCTGTGTAACTGCTCGTGTCCGTCCTGTAGTCGTTTCCCTGTGTAACTGCTCATGTCTCTCCTGGTGTCATTCACTGTGTAACTGCTCGTGTCGCTCCTGGTGTAGTTCCCTGTGTAACTGCTCGTGTCTCTCCTGGTGTAGTTCCCTGTGTAACTGCTCCTGTCTGTCCTGTAGTCGTTTCCCTGTGTAACTGCTCGTGTCTCTCCTGGTGTCATTCCCTCTGTAACTGCTTTGTCTCTCTTGGTGTTGCTCCAGTGTAACTGCTCGTGTCTCTCCTGGTGTTGTTCCCGTGTAACTGATCGTGTCTCTCGTGGTGTCGTTCCCTGTGTAACTGCTCGTGTCCCTCCTGGTATTGTTCCCTGTGTAACTGCTCGTGTCTCTCCTGGTGTCGTTCCCTGTGTAACTGCTCGTGTCTCTCCTGGTGTTTTCCCGTGCAACTGCTCGTGTTTCTCCTGGTGTTGTTCCCGTGTACCTGCTCGTGTCTCTCCTGGTGTCATTCCCTGTGTAACTGCTCGTGTCTCTCCTGGTTTCGTTCCCTGTGTAACTGCTCATGTCTCTCCTGGTGTTTTCCCGTGTGACTGCTCGTGTCTCTCCTGGTGTCCTTCCCTCTGTAACTGCTTTGTCTCTCCTGGTGTCATTCCCTGCGTAAATGCTATTGTCTCTCCTGGTGTCGTTCCCTGTGTAACTGCTCGTGTCGCTCCTGCTGTCGTTCCCTGTGTTACTGCCCGTGTCTCTCCTGGTGTCGTTCCCTCTGTAACTGCTCGTGTCTCTCCTGGTGTCGTTCCCTGTGTAACTGCTCGTGTCTCTCCTGGGGTCGGTCCCTCTGTAACTGCTCGTGTCTCTCCTGGTCTCGTTCCCTTTGTAACTGCTCGTGTCTCTCCTGGTGTTTTCCTCGTGTCTCTCGTGGTGTCGTTCCCTGTGTAACTGTTCGTGTCCCTCGTGGTATTGTTCCCTGTGTAACTGCTCGTGTCTCTCCTGGTGTCGTTCCCTGTGTAACTGCTCGTGTCTTTCCTGGTGTCGTTCCCTGTGTAACTGCTCGTGTCTCTC
>NW_025166558.1:1180-1671 GCF_004010195.1 Chiloscyllium plagiosum
CCTGGTGTTCATTCCCTGGAAACGGCTCGTGTCTCTCCTGGTGTCATTCCCTGTGTAACTGCTCGTGTCTCACCTGGTGTCGTTACCTGTGTAACTGCTCGTGTCTCTCCTGGTGTCATTCCCTCTGTTAACTGCTTTGTCTCTCCTGGTGTCATTCCCTGCGGAAATGCTATTGTCTCTCCTGGTGACGTTCCGTGTGTTACTGCTCGTGTCTCTCCTGGTGCAGTTCCCTGTGTAACTGCTCGTGTCTCTCCTGGTGTCGTTCCATGTGTAACTGCTCATGTCTCTCCTGGTGTCGTTCCCTTTGTAACTGCTCGTGTCTCTCCTGGTGTTTTCCCATGTAACCGCTCGTGTCTCTCCAGGAGTCATTCCCTCTGTAATTGCTTTGTCTCTCCTGGTGTCATTCCCTGTGGAAATGCTATTGTCTCTCCTGGTGTTGTTCCCTGTGTAACTGCTCCTGTCTCTCCTGGTGTAGTTCCCTGTGTAACTGC
>NW_025166559.1:0-679 GCF_004010195.1 Chiloscyllium plagiosum
ACCAACACCATCAGATGCATAGGCACACCAACATCTACAGATGAATAGGAGCACCACCACCTAGAGATACCTAGGAACACCAACACCAACAGATGCATAACAATGCCAACACCTACAGATGCATTGGAACACCAACACCAACAGATGCATAGGAGCACCTATATCATCAGATGCAGAGGAGCACCAACATCATCAGATGCACAGGAACACCAACACCTATAAATGCATAGGAACACCAACACCATCAGATGCATAGGAACACCAACACCTATAGATGCATAGGAACACCAACATCATCAGATGCATTGAAGAACCAACACCATCAGATGCATAGGAACACCAACACCTATGGATGCATAGGACCTCCAACACCATCAGATACATAGGAGCACGGCATCATCAGATGCATAGGAGCACCTACACCATCAGATGCATAGGAGCACCAACATCATCAGATGCATAGGAATGCAAACACCTATAGATGCATAGGAACACCAACATCTACAGATGCATAGGAGCACCAACACCTATAGATGCATAGGAGCACCAACACCAACAGATGCATAGGAACACCAACACCTACAGATGCATAAGAGCACCTATACCATCAGATGCATTGGAGCATAAACACCATCAGATGCATAGGAACACCAACAACTATAAATGTATAGGAACACCA
>NW_025166559.1:980-1671 GCF_004010195.1 Chiloscyllium plagiosum
GCATAGGAACACCAACACCATCAGATGCATAGGAGCACCAACACCATCAGATGCATAGGAGCACCAACACCTATAGATGCATAGGAGCACCTATATCATCAGATGCATAGGAGCACCAACAACATCAGATGCAAAGGAACACCAACACCTATAGATGCATAGGAACACCAACACCATCAGATGCATAGGAGAACCAACACCATCAGATGCATAGGAACACCAACACCAACAGATGCATAAGAACGCCAACACCTACAGATGCATTGGAACACCAACACCATCAGATGCATAGGAGCACGAACATCATCAGATGCATAGGAGCACCAACATAATCAGGTGCATAGGAACATCAACACCTATAGATGCATAGGAACACCAACACCATCAGATGCATAGGAGAACCAACACCATCAGATGCATAGGAAGACTAACACCTATAGATGCATAGGAACTCTAACACCATTAGATGGTTAGGAACACCAACACTTATAGATGCATAGGAACACAAACACTATCAGATGCATAGGACCACGAACATACTCAGATGCATCGGAACACCAACACCTATAGATGCATAGGAACACCAACACCATCAGATGCATAGGAGCACCAACACCATCAGATGCATAGGAACACCAACACCTATAGATGCATAGGAAGACCAACACCTACAAATGCATAGGAGCACCAA
>NW_025166560.1:0-1671 GCF_004010195.1 Chiloscyllium plagiosum
ACTTGTCTGTTTCTCTGGCACACCTGAGTGTTTTAGTAATTCCCTTACAGTTTCAGCTTTGTTTTTGTCCTTGGTTAAACCCAATTCTAACCTCTTTGCTAAGTCTAAGAGGATGCTAATTCCTTTCTAAATTTCTTGGCCAATTTGGGAATCATTTCCAAACCCCAGAACCTCCTTAGCAGTTTTAAGAGCCATTTCTCTCACTTTTAATTTAACCAACCACAGATAACACAGTTAGCACTGCAGCCTCACAGTGCCAGAGACCCAGGTTCAATTCCCGCCTCAGGCGACTCTCTGTGTGGAGTTTGCACATTCTCCCAGTGTCTGCGTGGTTTCCTCTGAGCGCTCCAGTTTCCTCCCACAATCTCAAAAAAATGTGTGGGTTAGGTGAATTGGCCATGCTCAATTGCCCGTAGTGTTAGGTGTAGGGAATGGGTCTGGGTGAGTTGCGCTTTGGCGGGTCGGTGTGGACTTTTTGGGCCGAAGGGCCTGTTTCCACATTGTAAATAATCTAATCTAACCTAATAACCAAAATTAAACTAATTGTCTCACCTATGAAAGATCTAGGACACTCATCGGCAAGTGGTTAAATCAACTGGGCTTTTTTTGTCTCCCAAATCTATTCAAATCTGTCCAAGTCTCAGATTGGATCTATCTAAACACATTCAGATCATGACTTGGAGACTCAAACTGCTCAAATCCTGGCGACGACCCCCCAAACTATTACAACACGGGGTAAACCTCTCTGCAAATTTAAACCTGACACACAGAGATGCTCACCCCATGCTGTAATCTGTTACATTTCAAAAGGCAAAGAACCATCCCAGATTCACTATTTAAAGTAAAAATTAACAATTGTATTCTTTAAGTTTAACAGAGAACATTAGACAACTATTTACAACTCCTTTCTCTTCTCGCCTAACTTTTACCGCCCACTCTACAATACTGGTCTGATAAAGAAAAGCTCCAACTAAGTTTACAAAAATAATCACATTTCAAATCTTTGTCGATTCTCCTTTGTAGACTTTCCTCTGTTTAGGTCAGTTTTCTTCGGTCTTCTCCTGCACAGCGTTTCTTACGGACAGGTACCTTTCAGAGAGCGATTCGATTAGCAATCTACTCTTGTTGGGGTTCATGGCAGTGCTCCCCCGAACTGTTCAAAATGTCCGGTTTTATCCCTCAAAACATCATTGGTGTGATATTATCAAAACATTAAATTCAAATTCGATTGGAATTTTGGTATCTGGGGCAGAATATAAACTGATTGGTCGAATTTGAAATTGTTTTTGTTCCATGGCAATGCAACTGCAGCTATTTGTTTCAACCAAGTGTTACATTTTTAAATTGTTCAGGACACTCTGTGCTTTCAGTCAGGCCTTGCGAGCTTCCTCTCTCTCTTAAAGGTACAGGACACACCTACGCCTTCATAACAAGGGGCACTAGTAGTGTCCCTTACCTCCCACATTCTGCAGGAGGAACATTCAACTGCCCTAACTGCTATTCCCAGTATTCTAAATTCCCAAAGAGGGTATTGAAAAATTTAAAAAAAGAAAAATTAGTTACCTTACCAATCCGGCACACAGAACCTTGTTTTGATGAGAGGAGGATGATGGGTAGAAGACATCACCTAAGTCAATCCTGAATCTGCACCCCACCCCTCCTTCAATTTTG
>NW_025166561.1:0-1671 GCF_004010195.1 Chiloscyllium plagiosum
GCCAATCCACCCTAACCTACACATCCCTGAACAGTATGGGGTCATTTAGCATGGCAGATCCACCCTAACATGCACATCCCTGAACACTATGGGGTAATTTAGGATGGCCAATTCACCCGAACATACACACCCCTGAACACTATAGGGTAATTGATTATGGCCAATCCACCCAAACCGACACACCCCTGAACACTATGGGGTAATTTAGCACGGCCAATCCACCCTAAGCTACACATCCCTGAGCACGATGGGTAATTTAGCATGGCCAATCCACCCTAACCTGCAGATCCCTGAGCACTATGGGTAATTTAGCATGGCCAATCCACCCTAACCTGCAGATCCCTGAGCACTATGGGTAATTTAGCATGGCCAATCCACCCACACCTGCACATCCCTGAACACTGTGGGGTAATTTAGCATGGCCAATCCACCCTAACCTGCACATCACTCGCCATGATGGGTAATTTAGCACAACCAATCCACCCTAACCTGCACATCCCTGAACACTATGGGAAATTTAGCATGGCCAATCCAATCTAACCTACACATCCCTGAGCTGTATGGTTAATTTAGCATGGCCAATTCACCCTAACTTGCACATCCCTGAGCACTATGGGTAATTTAGCATGGCCAATCCACCCTAACCTGCACATCTCTGAGCACTATGTGTAATTTAGCATGGCCAATCCACCCTAACCACATCCCAAAGCACTATGGGTAATTTCGCATGGCCATTCCACCCTAACCGACACATCCCTGAACACTATGGGTAATTTAGCATGGGCAATCCACCCTAACCTGCACATCCCAGAACACTATGGGGTAATTCAACATGGCCAATCCACCCTAACCTACACACCCCTGGGCACTATGGGTTATTTAGCATTGCCAATCCACACTAATCTGCACATCCCTGAACACTATGGGTGTAATTTAGCATTCCCAATCCACCCCAACCGACACATCTCTGGGCACTATGGGTTATTTGGCATGGCCAATCCACCCTAATCTGCACATCCCTGAACATTATGGGTTATTTAGCATGGCCAATCCACCCCAAACTACACATCCCTGAACACTATGGGACAATTTAGTGTGGCCAATCCATCCTATCCTGCACATCCCTGAACACTATGGGGTAATTTAGCATGGCCAATCCACCCTAACATGCACATCCCTGAACACTATGGGCAATTTAGCATGGCCAATCCACCCTAACCTGCACATCCCTGAACACTATGGGGTCATTTAGCATGGCTAATCCACCCTAACATGCACATCCCTGAACACTATGGGGTAATTGATTATGGCCAATCCACCCAAACCTGCTCATGCCTGAGCAGTATGTGGTATTTTAGCATGGCCAATCCACCCTAACCTACACATCCCTGAACACTATGGGGTCATTTAGCATGGCTAATCCACCCTAACATGCACATCCCTGAACACTATGGGGTAATTTAGTATGGCCAAGTCACCCGAACCTACACACCCCTGAGCACTATAGGGTAATTGATTATGGCCAATCCACCCAAACTTACACACCCCTGAACACTCTGGGGTAATTTAGCACGGCCAATCCACCCTAACCTGCACATCCCTGAACACTATGGGTAATTTTGCACGGCCAATCCACTCTAACCTACACACCCCTGAACACTATGGGTAATT
>NW_025166562.1:0-1671 GCF_004010195.1 Chiloscyllium plagiosum
GAGAATGTGCAAATTCCACACAGACAGTTGATTGAGGTGGGAATTGAACCCGGGTCTCTGGCACTGTGAGGCAGCAGTGCTAACCACTGTGCCACCGTGCCTGATACTGGCAAAATTAGCCTTCCTCCAATTTAGAACTTCAACTTCTGAATCTGGTCTATCCTTTTCCATCACTATTTTAAAATGAATAGAATTATGGTCACTGACCAAAAGTGCTCCTCCACTGACACCTCAGTCACCTGCCCTGCCTTATTTCCCAAGAGTAGGTCGAGTTTAGCAGCTTCTCTAGGAGGTACATCCACATACTGAATCAGAAAATTGTCTTGTACACACTTAACAAATTCCTCTCCATCTAAACCCTTAAAACTATGACAGTCCCAGTCTATGTTTGGAAAGTTAAAATCCCCTACTGTAACCATCCCATTATTCTTACTGATAACTGAAATCTCCTTACAAATTTGTTTCTCAATTTCCCGCTGACTACTGGAGGGGGCTATAATATAATCCCAACAAGGTGATTATCCCCTTCTTTTTTCTCAGTTCCACCCAAATAACTTCCCTGAATGTATTTCCGGGAATATCTTCCCTAAGTACAGCTGTAATGCTATCCCTTATCAAAAATGCCACTCTCCCTCCTCTTGTGCCTCCCTTTCTGTCCTTCCTTGTATTTGTATCCGAGAACATTAAACGGCCAGTCCTGCCCATCCCTGAGCTATGTTTCCGTAATTGCTATGATATCCCAGTCCCATGTTCCTAACCACGCCCTAAGTTCATCTTTCTTCCCTGTTAGGCCTCTTGCATTGAAATAAATGCAGTTTAATTTATCAGTCCTACCTTGTTCTCTGCTTTGTCCCTGCCTGCCCTGACTGTTTGACTTGCCTTTGATCTCAACTGTACCAATCTCAGATTGAAATCTTTCCTCACTATCTCCCTGGGTCCCACCCGCCCATCTTACTAGTTTAATCCTCCCGAGCAGCTCTAGCAAATTTTCCTGCCAGTATATTAGTCCCCTTCCAATTTAGGTGCAATCCGTCCTTCTTGTACTGTTCACTTCTACCTCAAAACAACTTCCAAGGATCCAAAAATGTGAATCCTTCTCCTGAACACCAGCACCTCAGCCATGCATTCATCTGCTCTATCCTCCTATTCCTGCCCTCACTAGCTCATAGCACCAGGAGTAATTACTACTCGAGAGGACCTCCTTTTTAAATTCCTGCCTAACTCTCTGCAAACTCCCTTCAGAATCTCAACCTTTTCCCTTCCTGTGTCGTTGGTTCCAAAGTGTACAATGACCTCCTGCTGGTCCGTCTCCACCTTGAGAACATTCTGCACCCTCTCTGAGACATCCTTGATCCTGGCACCAGGGAAGCAACACACCATTCTGATTTTTCACTGCTGACCACAGAAACGTCTGTCTGTACCCCGGGCTAGAGAGTCCCCAGCACAGTCGATCGTTTGGAACCCGACGTGCGTCTCATTACATTAGAGCCAGTGTCAATACCAGAAACTTGGCTGCTCATGCTAAATACCCCTGAGTTTCCATCATCCCAAACATTTTCCAAAACAGCATACTTGTTTGAAATGGGGATAGCCACAGAAGACTCCTGCACTACTTACCTACCTCTCTTGCCTTTCCTAGAGTTATGGTAAAAGCCCATGGGATCCAAGGCA